>NC_066550.1:2078359-2125859 GCF_024679095.1 Eriocheir sinensis | reverse complement strand
GGTTCAAGGGTAAGTACACGACATGGCAACACAAGGGTACTAAAAAAGGCAGGAAAATAGAATATGGTCACTGAGAGTAAAAGGAGATCGACCGATTTGGAGGGCGTCAGCTGACCGAGTCGTGCTAGTCAATAATCCCAAGGGCACGATAGTCCCTCCGCGGAAGCATATCTTTAATAAACAATTGATGATAATAGTTCTCTCTCTCTCTCTCTCTCTCTCTCTCTCTCTCTCTCTCTCTCTCTCTCTCTCTCTCTCAAAACCTCAAATTCTCACAGCAATGCATCGACGCAGCAAATAAAGCGAACAGAATGCTGGGCTTCATTAAGAGAAACTTCTTAGTAAAAATAAAGATGTAACACTCGCTGCGCAATAGTTTAGTCAGACCCAAGAGTCAGACCACACTAGGGATATGCGGTACAGATTTGGTCTCCCCGCCACGCAAAGGACATCACTAAATTAGGTGTTCAACGTCGGGCAACAAAAATGATCCCTTCCTTGCGCAACAAACCCTACGACGAAAGGCTGCCAACCCTTCACGTTTTAGAATACTTAATGGCTTTACGAATATGGACAAATCAAGATTGTTTATGACTGATGACACTTTGCGAACGAGGAATAATGGCACAGAACTTAAGTGTAAACAAGCAAATTCAGACTCCGCCAAATTTTTCATCGCCAACGTTGTAGCGCGAGAATGGAACAAGCTCCCTGCCTTCCTTCAGTGCTCCAGTGCAACACGATAATGACTCCTTTAAAAACAAGCTTGACGGACACTTCCTCCAACTTATTAATAACTATAGTTGAAATGCAAAGACTTGGTGGCAATAAATTTAAAAAGATTTCATGGAGTATGTGTGGTCTGATTATCTGTAAATTTCCTCCGTTCTCTTGCATTTCTTTCCTTTATTACGCTATTTTCAGGTCATTTACCATTTTTGTTCTTTTCCTCTCTTCCTTTTTATATATTTTCCCTTCTCTCTCTCTCTCTCTAATCTTTTCCATTTCTTTCCTTCCCTCTCTCTCTCTTATCAATCTTCCTTATCTACGCTATTCTAAGACCATTTATCATTTTTTCTTTTCCATTTTAATTCTTCCCATTATAACTATATGTTGTAGCCCGCTGCTGGGCTCTCTAGGAGATTTAACACAAATTTGTACTTTCGACAAATGACTTAATATTCAGGTACTTCAAGAGTATTTGAAGGAGCTCGTAGTTGGGGTGATGAAACGTTGTCGCTTTTTTATATTTATTTTAATCTATCTTAATACTACAAGAAACAAGAATGTTATAAAAACAATTCAATAAGACTCAACGGGTCTTCAGGCTTCGCTCACTGCCCGTTAAGGGATGCGTATCGTCCTACTTCAATATTGGTTACAACTCTGAATATTTCCTACTACAAATACACTGGATATATATATTCTTATATACTAGACAAGACCACTATACACAATGGACTAGTGCGCTTTCCTTTCTGGTACAACACTTCACTTTCTACTCACGACAGCGTAGATGAACACACGACACATGTTGTGTCTAGAAAAGAGAGGGACACGTGGTCAGAATTATTTCTAGTTCTGCCTCGAGTATGCCGAGGAGTTACTTAGAATGGGTTGTCTACGTCACTATACGTCATTACTACGTCATAACTTGTTTTTACACATAAGGCTTTTGCACTGAGGGTGCACCCTAGCCCTATGATATGGTTACATCCTTTATGGTCATAGTACATAAGAGTGAATATTTAAGTAGTCTTATTCTACATGGCTTCAGTTTACATGATTCTCGTCCTTATAACCTATGGCGTACGTGGTGCTGTCGTTGGGTGAAGTGGGTGGTTTCGGGAAGCCGGCAGAGCGCCGGCTATATGGTGGCCTGCGACGCCCCTTTTTACTTCCTGTGTGTTTCGATAATGATTTGTTCTTCACACTGTCGTCTCGCTGTTCTGTGTTCTTCAATTTGTTCTTATTATTAAATGAATTCTAACGTTCTACATCGCCTTCTTCTTCTTTATTTATCTGTGATGCTCGCACTGGGTCAGGTGATGTTACTGCGTCTGTGTTGGTAGATGCAGCGCCCTGCGGGGCACCACATATATTCTCCCTTCTCTCTCTTTCTTATTTTCTCTCTCCATTTCGTTCTCTCTCTCTCTCTCTCTCTCTCTCTCTCTCTCTCTCTCTCTCTCTCTCTCTCTCTCTCTCTCTCTCTCTCTCTCTTATCAATCTTCCTTTTTCTACGCTATGGATATCAAAATGTTTAGAATGGATATCAAAATGTTTAGAATGGATATCAAAATGTTTAGAATGGATATCAAAATGTTTAGAATGGATATCAAAATGTTTAGAAAGGATATCAAAATGTTTAGAATGGATATCAAAATGTTTAGAATGGATATCAAAGTGTTACTGAATGGATATCAAAATGTTACTGAATGGATATCAAAATGTTAGAATTGATATCAAAATGTTTAGAATGGATATCAAAATGTTTAGAATGGATATCAAAATGTTTAGAATGGATATCAAAATGTTTGAATCGGTGCAGAGGAAGATGACTAAAATGATTCAGGGGTTGAGAAACTTTCCATACGAGGAAAGATTCAAACAGTTAAGCTTGCATTCTCTAGAAAGGCGAAGGGTGCGTGGAGACATGATCGAGGTTTATAAATGGATGAAGGGCTTTAATAAGGGAGATATTCATAAGGTTTTGTTGGTAAGAGAACCGGGTAGGACACGAAGTAATGGGTTTAAACTGGATAAATTCAGATTCAACAGGGACATAGGCAAAAATTGGTTTACTAATAGGGTGGTGGATGAGGGGAATAGGCTTAGCAGTCATGTGGTGAGTGCCAATACAGTTGTCACATTCAAAAATAGATTAGATAAATTCATGGACAGCGATATCAGGTGGGGTTAGACACACGGGAGCTTAGGTTCAAAGGAGCTGCCTTGTACAGGCCTGCCGGCCTCTTGCAGACTCCTACGTTCTTATGTTCTATCATTTTTCCCTTTCCTTTCTAATTCTTAATTTTATAATTATATTCTCCCTTCTCTCTCTGTCTAATCTTTTCTCTCCATTTCTTTCCTTCCCTCTCTCTGTATCTTATCAGTCTTCCTTATCTACGCTATTCTCAGGCCCCTTATCATTTTTCCTTTTGCTTCCCTCTCTGTTTCATCTTTTCTCTTTCTCTTTCCTTCCCTCACCTGTAACGGAATGTGGAAATCTAACTGACGGAGGGACACACAGTTACTTACAATACTTATACCTACTTTTGGGATTCTATGTACATTCCATTCTTAACCTAACCTTGCATTACACACGATCCCCAATTTTTGTTTTAATTAATCCCAAAGTTCTTCTGTATTTCTTTCATATTCCACCATTTCTCACGTTCATTCCTTCTTCCTATCCCTCTTTTCCTTCTCCTTCCTTCCTTCCTCACGTCCCTTTCTCTCGGTAACCCTCAATTTCTCCCTTCTTTGCATTCTGTCTCGTCTTCCATTCCTTCTTCCGCTCTTTCTTTCCCCTTCCTTCCTTCCTTCCTCACGTCAGTTTTACACTTCATTGTCCTTGCATGCTCTAAGATATGAGTATATATATGTTAAATCACAATAGATTTGTTTTCTATACTAAAAAGTGTATACTTTGCTTCCTAATGTATTAGAGATTAAATTTGAAGATTACATTATGTTGTAATGTTATTTATTTATTTGTATTTTTAATTACCATAGTTAATTAATAATTATATTTTTTATGTTTCACCTAAGCAGGCAAGTGTTTATAGTGGCGCCATCTTCCCTGGCTCATTCTGCCCCATGGAGCTCAAATCAGGTTGACAGAGGGCCCTCAGGACAGCATGTGGGTAATCTTAGGCCACTTGGGGATGACTGAAAAATTGCCAGCTTGTTTGTGGCAGCGGGCGGGATGCCAGTCCTTAGCGTGCATATTGCCACGACCTTCCTGCTATGTACTCAACAGTGGTTCTTGCAACGGCTCCTTCCAGAACCTGTAACCTGTGTGTCATAACTCTTATTTTCCTTTACTGCTCCAGTCACATAACCATATTCTTTACCTCTTTTTTATGCATATAATCAACAGTGAAAATCAATGGTACTTGCAGATTAGCCGAGCCTTGAAATTGGTCTTAACCAGCAGATGAACACAGATAGCCCAAGATGTGGTGAACTGATATTTTATTCATGCTTTTCTCATTTCTCTTTTGAATATCAATATATACATTTTTTTTTTACATCTACGGAGACAGTTCAAGGGCGTAATGAAAAAAAAAAAAAAAAAGGCCCGCTACTTACTGATCCAGAACAGAGGTTAAAGGAGTGTTCAAAATCAGAGGTCAATTTCGGGAGGAGAGGTGTCTGATACCCTCCTCTTGAAAGAGTTCAAGTCATAGGCAGGAGGAAATACAGATGAAGGAAGATTGTTCCAGAGTTTACCAGCGTGAGGGATGAAAGAGTGAAGATGCTGGTTAACTCTTGCATAAGGGGTTTGGACAATATAGGGATGAGCATGAGTAGAAAGTCTTGTGCAGCGGGGCCGCGGGAGGAGGGGAGGCATGCAGTTAGCAAGTTCAGAAGAGCAGTCAGCATGAAAATATCGATAGAAGATAGAAAGAGAGGCAACATAGCGGCGGAATTTGAGAGGTAGAAGACTATCAGTATGAGGAGGAGAGGTGATGAGACGAAGAGCCTTTGATTCCACTCTGTCAAGGAGAGCTGTGTGAGTGGACCCCCCCACACATGAGATGCATACTCCATACGAGGGCGGACAAGGCCCCTGTAAATGGACAGCAACTGTGCGGGGGAGAAGAACTTTGCAATATAACACTTACTTAGATCATGTCAGATTACTAATTATTGACAAGGTTGATTTTTTTTTCAGAGAGCAGATAGAATAATATAGTTCACTAGTTAAGTCACTTATTCTGTCCATACATTAAGAAAAAAAATTTGATGAAAGGTAGGTAAAATTATAGTTTGAATTATTTATTCCATCAAAGTAACTCTTAATGTGTGGACTGAACAGTTAAGTGCCTTAATTAGTGAACTGTGGTATTCTGTCTGTTCTCTGCAAGGAAAAAAAATCCACCTTTTCAATAATTAGCACTCTGACATGATGTAAGTGTTTTATTGTATTTGGATATACTGATTTTCAAAAGAGAAAGGAGAAACGCATGAATAAAATATTAGTTCAGCACATTTTGTTCTATCTCTGGTCATTTGCTTGTTAAGATCAACTTATATTCTAAGGCTCAGCTAATCTGCAAGTAAAGTACCATTGATTTTCACTGTTGATTATATGCATAAAGAAGGGGTAAAGAATATGGTTATGTGACTGAAGCAGTAAAGGAAAATAAGAGCTATGACATACAGGTTACAGGTAATGGAAGGAGCTGTTGCAAGAACCGTTGTTGAAAGCTGACTGAAATGTGACTGAAGCAGTAAAGGAAAATAAGAGTTATGACACACAGGCTACAGGTACTGGAAGGAGCTGTTGCAAGAGCCGTTGTTGAAAGCTGACTGAAATGTGACTGAAGCAGTAAAGGAAAATAAGAGTTATGACATACAGGCTACAGGTACTGGAAGGAGCTGTTGCAAGAGCCGTTGTTGAAAGCTGACTGAAATGTGACTGAAGCAGTAAAGGAAAATAAGAGTTATGACATACAGGCTACAGGTACTGGAAGGAGCTGTTGCCAGAACCGTTGTTGAAAGCTGACTGAAGCAGTAAAGGAAAATAAGAGTTATGACATACAGGCTACAGGTACTGGAAGGAGCTGTTGCAAGAACCGTTGTAGAAAGCTAATGGTACGTAGCGGGAAGGCCGTGGCAATATGCACGCTAAAGGTAGCAATAACGTAGCAAAAACGTCATTGGTACGTAGTAAATGGGTTTTTAAAAGGTGTTGGGGACGTGGTAAAAAGGTAGTAGTAACGTAACGAAATACGTTTTAATGACGTACCTGGGAGTCCACACACTTTCGTAATAACTACGTATCTTTGCTATGTAAAAGTTATAAAACCGCTACCCTTATGCAACGTAATATATACGTAATTGTGTTTGCTGGGAATTCAATGGTGGAAATGTAAAAAAAGAAAACTATGTCCAGAACGACCAACTGAAGCACACCAAAAACACTGCAAAGAAACAGGATTTTCAACCTTAAATAACTGTGTCAGGAGAAAGATTCATGACGGCCACACAATAGTTATCTCGCATGACATTGTCCTCAACACCACCACCACCACCACAACCACCACCAATGAAAGAAAACGGAGTCATTGTGTGGTAAACCTTTATTTCCTAGCAGAGACGGGTGATAAAGAGTGATAAAGAGACAGGCGGACAGGCAGAGATGAACAGACAGAGATGACAAGACGAAGGGACACAAAGAGAAAGACAGACAGAGGCGTAAGGCAAACAGGAACGTTAAAGAAGGGAAGGGAGAAAGAAGGGGGGAATAAATCGCATGAAAGGAGATATTTTAGCATATTCAAGAAAGAAAAATATAAATACAAAAATACAAAAAGAAAGACTGGAAAAAGAGAAAAGAGAGAAACTATGAGAAATTTAGAAAAGGATGAAAGAAAGTTGGAAAGGGAAAAGAAAAAAAATATGCGACTGACAAAAAAGATGAAAAGATAGTGTGAAAGGGAAAAAACGAGAACTCGGCAGTGAAATATTGAGAAAGGAAAAAAAAGAAAATCTGAAAGAAATGAAGATAAAGATAAAAATGTAGGGGCGAGAGAAATAGAAAATGGGAAAACAATAATAGGAGAGAAGGTACTAAAAAAAAGAAGAGAGAGAAAGGGGGAAGAGAAGGGAAGAAAAGGCAAAGAGATAAGGATAAAAAAGTTCGGTTTGATGCTAATGAAGAAGAAGAAAGACATTTGTATACTGGCGATCTTCTTGCGCTCTTAACTGACTCTTGGTGATCCTCTCTTAGCCGTTTTGGTGAAACATTCTCAGTTGCGCTAGACATATCGAAAGCTTTCGATAGAGTCTGGCACAAGTCTTTGCTTTCTAAACTGCCTTCTTACGGTTTCTATCCTTCTTTCTGTTCCTTTATCTCCAGTTTCCTTTCCGACCGTTCTATTTCCGCTGTGCTAGACGGTCACTGTTCTTCCCCTAAACCTATCATCTGTGGTGTACCACAGGACTCTGTCCTATCACCCACGCTCTTCCTGTTATTCATCAATGATCTTCTATCTATAACAAACCGTCCTATCCACTCATACGCTGACGACTCCACTCTGCATTATTCAACTTCTTTCAACAGAAGACCCTCTCAACAGGAATTACAAGACTCCAGACTAGAGGCTGCAAAACGCTTAACCTCAGACCTTGCTATCATTTCCGACTGGGGTAAAAGGAACCGTGTGTCCTTCAATGCCTCAAAAACCCAATTTCTCCACCTATCAACTCGACACAATCTTCCAAACACCTATGCCATATTATTCGACAACACTCAGCTGTCACCTTTTTCAACACTAAATATCCTCGGTCTATCCTTACCTCAAAATCTCAACTGGAAACTTCACATCTCCTCTTCTATTAAATCAGCTTACTCGAGGTTGGGCGTTCTGTATCGTGTCCGCCAGTTCTTCTCCCCCACACAGATGTTTTCCATATATAAGGGACTTGTCCGCCCTCGTATGGAGCATGCATCTCAGGTGTAAGGGTCTCCACTCTCACAGCTCTCCTGGACAGAGTTGAGTCTAAGGCTCCTCGTCTCATCAGCTCTCCTTCTCTTACTGACAGCCTTCTACCTCTTAAATTCCGCCGCCATGTTGCATCTCTTTCTCTCTTCTTTCGATATTTTCATGCTGACTGCTCTTCTGAACTTGCTAACTGCATGCCTCCCCCCTCCCGCGGCCCCGTTGCACACGACTTTCTACTCATGCTCATCCCTATACTGCCCAAACCCCTTATGCAAGAGTTAAGCAGCATCTCCATTCTTTCATCCCATTCGCTGGTAAACTCTGGAACAGTCTTCCTTCGTATGCATTTCCTCCTGCCTATGACTTGACTTCTTTCAAGAAGAGTGTATCAAGACACCTCTCCATCCGAAATTGACCTCTCTTTTGGCCACTCTATACTTTTCAGCGGGCTTTTTTTACATCATCTTTTTGTTGTCCTTCAGTTGCTCTCTGTGCTGTAAAGAGAGAGAGAGAGAGAGAGAGAGAGAGAGAGAGAATTACATAGAATTACATATATAACCAGACCACACAGGCCCTTAGGCCCAAACTAGGTGGTCTGTCCTAAACTTAGATGACAGCTGTTATGTGGCCACCATGGTGTTGAAACTGACTTAGAGAACATTTAGATGGAGGAGATAGCGATCAAGATTATTCTTAAACGATGCAATCGAGCTACACTGCACCACTGATGGTGGTAATCTGTTCCAATCTCGAACGACAGCATTAGTAAAGAAGATTTTTTTGCAATCTGAATGAACTTGTCTACATTTGAGTTTAGCGCCATTATTTCTCGTTCGCGTCGAATCATCCATCACAAGCAGCTTGGTCGGATCCACGTTGGTAAAACGGTAAAACCGCTAAGTATTTTAAAGCAATGGATCAGTTTTCTTCTGAGGCGGCGTTTTTCAAGAGAAAACAGGTTTAGATGTGACAACCTTTCCTCGTAGGGTTTGTTTCGTAATGAAAGAATCATCTTGGTTGCTCTACACTGAACACCTTCTAATTTAGCAATGTGTTTCGCATGATGTGGAGACCAAAACTGCACGGCATACTCCAAATGAGGTCTGACGGAACTATTATACAAAGGTAGTATAACATCTTTATTCTTGAATGAAAAATTTCTCTTAATCAAACTCATCATCCTGTTTGCTTTTTTAACGGACTCGTTGCACTGCTGGGAAAACTGGAGGTTAGACGCCACTGTGACGCCAAGATCTTTGCCCGAGTGAACGCTTTTAATTTTAACGCCGCACATTTCATAGTCCTTCTTTATATTTCTAGATCCAACCTGCAGAATCTGGCACTTGTTCATATTAAAAGACATTTCCCATTTTACTGACCAATCTGATATTTTACGCAAATCTTCTTGTAGGCTCCGCCTGTCACATTCCGTAAGTACCGCATTGCCGATTTTCGTGTCGTTCGCAAATTTACTAATGAAATTATTGACTCCAAGGTCAATGTCGTTTATGTAAATGATGAAGAGAACGGGTTCCAGGACAGAGCCTTGGGGGACACCACTAGTGACTGGCATCCACTCAGAGGTCACTCCATTTATTACAACTCTTTGCTTTCTGTTGTTTAGTCAGTGCTTGATCCATTCGTGAAGTTTACCCCCGATACCTATTTCCTTGACTTTATGAAGCAACTTGTAGTGTGGGACTTTATGAAACACCTTCTGGAAGTCCAAATAAATAATATCAAGTGATTTAGAAACATCATAGACTGCAAAAAGCTCGTTATAGAACGTTAATAGATTCAACAAACAAGATCTGTTGTTACGGAAACCATGTTGCGAGTCCAGGATTAGGTAATTACACTCTAGGTAGTTAACTACTTTATCTCGAATAATTGTCTCATAAAATAATTTACCAATAATTGAAGTTAAGCTGATTGGCCTGTAATTATCCGGTAATTTTCGGTCGCCTTTTTTTTATAAATAGGTGTTACGTTAGCCATTTTGCAATCACTAGGAACGATACCATGGTGCAAAGACATATTAAACAGCATTGTTAAAGGTCTGAGTATCTCTCTTGATATTTCTTTAAGTAATTTTGGATATATTTTATCAGGTCCTGGATTTTTGTTAGATTTAAGTGACTGCAGGGCTTTGAAAACCTCATTTGTACTGATTTCAAAGTCAGGGAGTTGGATACTAATTGAAAGTTCGTTAATGATTGTCTTATTCTTTCAAAATCCGCTCTTTTAAAACTGGGAATCCATACTTTATTCTCTGCAATCCCTGTTTGAGCTCTTATGTCGAGACGCACCAGTCTATGATCGCATGATCCGAGGTGTTCGCCAACGCTAACATTGTCAACTAAGTTCTCTTGGGTTACTAATACAAGATCAAGAATATTATTATCGCGCGTTGGTTCACTAACCATACGGCGGCATCGTGCCTCCTCGTAGGAAGACGACTGAGAGACGAGAACCCGCCGTTCCCGCCAGGTCATGACACGGCACCTGGCGGTGAACTGCGGCAACAGAGTCGCCAATGCAGGAAAATGCAAGGGCAATCGTTTCTGGCTGACTAAACATGGCTGATTAGTTTAATTATAAACCTACAGCCTCAAACAACGCCAGAATACAATGGCAGCAACAAATATAAGAACTCGAGGTTCTATAAGTTAAGGTTCTCAGTTGAGGGATGAGTGGTGGCAACTCAGGCCGCGGGGCGGCGAGGCGAAGCCCCCAAGGCGGGAAGCACAAAGAGGCAATAGCCCAACTTCCTCATCAAACAGAGGCATAACTAGCTGCAGTAATGCACACTAATGTGCACCTGCAGAGTGGAGTGGTGACTCCTGAAAGCAAGTAAGCAGGTTACACAGCGGGCGACCCGCACAAAATGCACGCCTTGGCATCATCGCGTCGCTGGCAGCACAGGCCGCCGGCCAGCGAGCCAACAGGCAGGCTGAGTCATCGTGACCCGCCTGCCACGCCCAGGTCACGTGATGAACAAGGAAAATGTGCCCGTCTTCCTACTTATCATCTTACCTATGCAAATAAAACATAAAATAACTTGTCGCGGATCTAAACCGCGACAATTTGGCAAAGGCAGTTATTTTCAACAGTCTAACATCCTGTGCGAATCCCCCTCGGATCCCGTGAGTGTCTGCCAGTCTATATGCGCTAGATGAAAATCGCCCAAAATCAATGCATCACTGTTTCGGAGTGTTCTTTGCAAAACGCTATACATTATTTCATCATCCTCGCGTGATTGGCCTGGAGGCCTATAAGTGGCGGATATGTTGATTTTTAATTGATCGGTATTTGTACTCACGCTCAAGTGTTCTACAGTACTGTCCTCTGGTGTTTTATCAACGGGCTGTAAGTTGCTTTTGACGTAAAGAGCCACTCCTCCACCTCTACGATTAACTCGGTCTTAATTGAAAAATATAAAGTTATTTATATCATATTCAGAAATTGAGTCATTATTAGCGGTGTCAATAAATGTTTCCGTTACGGCAATTACATCAAAGTCTTCTGTTTTAGTTAGGCACTGCAATTCATCGATCTTATTTCTTAAGCTTCGAGCGTTAAAGCTAAGAACCCTTAAACTGTCTTTTGTTATAACTCGAGAAACGGAGGAGTTGTTAGTTGTTTTACGATTCAGTGAAGTGGTGGCCGCATGACAACTATTTATATTTAAGTGGACGGGTTGTGAACGCGCCACTCTTTTTTGCTCTAAAGTCTCGAACAGCGCCGTGAAGCAGCCTCTCAAATCTTGCCGCTCCGACTGCAGACAAATGGAGTCCATCTTTCTGAAATAGGGAGGGGAGGGCGGCACAACCTCGCTCACCTGCAGGGTTGCCGCGCCCTGTGGCGGAGGGTGGTCCTTCAGGGCCTGGAGGTACAGCTGGCCGGCTTCAAGGCTTATTCTTGCGTGTCGGCGCTGACCTTCCGCCTGGTGGACAGCAAACACCCGGCCAGCCTCCAGCAGACGCCTGGCGGGCTGTGTCAGGCTGAGGAGGTGCTCGGCCCTCAAGCTCAGCGCAAAGATGAGGTGCAGTCTGTCCATGACGGTGGAGTCTGGGTCTGACTGGGGCCTGGGCTCCTCTGTGGTAAGTGTTTCCAGGGCTGCCTGGACAGCCTGGCCAGCCTCCAGGGCTGCACTAGATGCCTCTCTCACCTTCATGGCGGTGGTGACGGTGCTGGCATCAGGAAAACACTCTCGGCACTCCTCCACCGCCTGCTCTGCCTCGCCAGTCCAACGAAGCACTTCATTCACCGTCACGCCCACTTCTTGCTCTGTTGCAAGGGTGCGCAACGTCTCCAGCAGGGCCTGCAGCCCCTGCTCCCCCTTCTTCAGCTCCTCCTCCTTGGCGGCCACACGGAACTCTTCCTGCTGCAGGAGCTCCCTGGCACTCCTGCTCTGGTCCACCAGTCCCAGGAGCCTATCCTGCAGCTGCTGCTGCCACTCGCCCCAGCCTGCCAGGGTCATCTGGTACTGGTCCAGCTGCGACTGAGCCTCCCGGCAGGCGGTGATGGCGGCCACAACTGTGGCCTCCTGTTCCTGCAGGAAGGAACACATTTTCTAGGAGAGACCCGCCGCCTCCTTCTTGCCACCCGCCCCTGCTGCTGCTCCTTCCCCGGCACTGGGTGGCGGCGAGGCTGCTGCTGCTGGTACCACCTCAGCGTCTCTCATCATTCTTATGAGGGCCTCAACAGCATAGCAGACAGGAAACTGCCCTCCCTCGGGCACAGCGTGGCTGACGCGGCACTCTGGGCAGGCAACACGGCCCTGCCTCCTCAGTGATCTATGCACAGCGTGCAGGCAGTGTGACTACAGGGCAGGGTGCGCGGTCGATACACTGTGCCATCAAAGCCTGTCAGGCACACTGGACACTCCTCAGGGCTGCCGCCAGTGTTCATGTTCTTCCTCGCCCGTCTCCGCCGTGCCTTCCTGCCGCCCTTCCCTGCAGCCTCCATGACGCTGGTGGTGGTGGTGGTGAGGGGCTGTGATGGTCTGACAGACTCTTCGCCGTGGCAGTGTTCCGTGAGGTGGTCACGGGCGTGGTGGGTGGGCATTCTCCTTTCGGGCGGCACGGCTTTGTCTGGGAGTGGAAGTCGCTGAGTGCTGCTCACGACTATCAGTGTATTGATAGTTTCCAAGGAGATAATTAGTGTGTTGATAGTGTCCAAGGAGACTATCATTATAGCCTTGGTGCTTCTGTGCTGTCGTTGCGAGGCAGCGAGGGGGGGAGGAGGGGAGGGGTAGAAGCACAAGCCTGAACAGTAGTGCACTGAGCTCGACCTGCCATCTGATGGCCCTCGGGGAACTACCCCACAAAAATATGCATGCTAACTTTGTCACATAATTATTCTTACAAGTTTTTCGTAAGTGTTTAGAAATCACAGATTTTCCTCATAGCTTCGGTATAGAGACACTTGACTTACCAGTAGTATTTATGAAACGGGGAAACGCAGGAAAGAAAAAAATAGAATATTTATATTTCTCACATAAACAATCGTCACATGCTCATGTTGTTCTTTTATAGTTCCATAAATTGAATGTAATATTATAAGATGCTAAACATAGGCGGATCCAGGGGGGGGCCACGGGGCCATGGCCCCCCCCAAACGCTCTGAGAGTATGTTTTGGCCCCCCCCAAAGAAATTCGTTACAGATACTGTCAGCCTCCCTCAATCATATACATATCATGTAGAACTCGATAGTCGATACTGCATCGCTCTACTACATAAAACAAAATCCAATTCTATGGCCTCAATGCACAAGCGAATCGGAATTAAGCGCTGAGAAGGAAGGCCTCTTCGGCCAATCAGCGATTAGGGAAAATACCAAGGTTGAGCTTCAGCAAGGACTTCTAAATATAGAATTTACTCAGGGCGTGCGCTGTCGAATCTTTAGCCCATAAACCTCGGGCTAGGGGTCTATTGTCACTCTCCCAGCGCGCGAGCGATACTGCAAATTTTTGGAAAAATAGGTGTTGTTCACCAATGCCCTGTGTGGTAATTTCAAACGAAAACATAATAGTTTTTACTGCTATCTCATCGCCAATCCTTCCTCCTCTGCTCCTCATGATGAAAGATATTGGAAGTGTCTAGGTTGAACCACGGCAGAGATATGATGTTGGGAAGAGGTACCATTTTCGGCCAAGCCGAGCGCACTTGTTCGTGCGGGTGCTGTTGACCTGGGCCTTGGTCTCCTGCCTCGCCCCGCGCCATCACACAGTACGTAGGCATCCTTTCCTACCAGCTCGATTATTCATATTAGGCTACATATTTCGTATGTTTGACTCTCATAAAAAATACCTTCTTCCGAAAATAAATGTTTTTTTTTATTACATGCAGAAAAAAGCTTCCATAAGCACAGTACAATTATGGCATATATACACTCATTAGGCTACATATTACGCAGGTTTGACGCTCATAAAATAACTCTTTACGAAACTGAATGTGTTTTTGCTATTATATGCGAAGAAAATCTTTCATAAACACTGTACAAATATGGAATACATAAACATATTAGGCTTAATAAAGACCAAAAGTATTCTGGATCTAATTCTTGAGTTATGCCCCTGAAAAGCACAATGCAATCCGATGTGACTTAATTCCATGCGTACAGTCCGTCGTCGATGAACAGTTGGCCCCCCCCAAAACTCAAGGCTGGATCCGCCCTTGATGCTAAAGATGTATGTATTGTGATGTAAATTATAAATAAAAAATAAGTTTAATGAAGCTGTTGGCTCTCGCCGGGTGTGGACGTGCCTCCCCTCTCTCCTTCCTCCCTCCCTCACCCATCCCATCATAAAGCTAAGTGAATACACACACACATAACACTTTTTATTTAAGTGCATACTGTTTTAATTTGTTTTTAGGTTTTTAATACTTTTAATCTAGTTCAACTGGAAACATATCTCTTCTCTTACTAAATCAGCTTCCTCGATCTTCACTCTTTCATCCCTCACGCTGGTAAACTCTGGAACAATTTTCCTTCATCTGTATTTCCTCCTGCCTACGACTCGAACCCTTTCAAGAGGAGGGTATCAGGATACCTCTCCTCCCGAAATAGACCTATCTTTCGGCCACTCCTCTAACTCTTTATAGGAGCAGTGATTAACGGCCTTTTTTTCACATGTTACCTTTTTTATGCCCTTGAGCTGGCTCCTCTGCTGTAAAAAAAAGTTTTTTACCTTTATTTAATTTTATCATTTTAACATTTTAATTGATAATGGCCATTACTCATAAGTGCCGAACGAGGCTATTGCAGTTCACGAACCGGTACAATGACACTAGGAAACTGCCGACAACACAACAACACCGTAAACACGCACGGAAAGTAAGACACGAAAACCGTTATTCCTCCATACACAGTGCCTTCCTGATCACCACATTTATACACGTAGTACTTGCACTACACTCACTAACACATTCGAGGACACAAACAACAAAACTGCATCAGTCACAAACAAGCACTCACACACAACAATCGTTTTCGCGCACCGTGGTTCAGTGTTTCAATCGGCACACCAACAACGAAACAAAGGTACACAAACGACACACCATCCTACTCTTGCTGCTTCTATGTGGTGACACAGGCGCTAGGGTCAACCCTGGCCCTTACTGCCCCAAGTACCCTTGCCAACTTTGTAGCAAGGCGGTGAGGTGGGGACAGAGGGCCATCCAGTGTCATTCGTGTCGTGATAGATCCGAGCATGCTGGCTGGTACCACATCAGCTCTATCGGGTCTTTCACGCCGACTTACGCTGGATTGGTTGACAATAGCGTCTCGTGGATCTGCATTAGATGCGGCGTACCTAATTTCTCATCTTCATTCTTCTCAGCTGATCCTATTCCACTTTTAAATTCCTTCGACACGCTATATCATCAAAGCACAGACAACCCTGGCACACAACACCTCCTTTTGAACCCCAAACACTCAACACCTCACACTTCTCATAACTCGGCTCCATTTTTCACACCTAGTCCCATCCAAGATCAAGAGAATAGACCAGCAGGTCTTTTTACGCGTAGGTTTTGACGTCATCCGCAATATGATAGAGAGCAGGCGGAGAATAATAAGGAAAACGAGAGATATTTCATGGGATACTGAAACATTTTCAGTTTTCGTGTGTGTGTGTGTGTGTGTGTGTGTGTGTGTGTGTGTGTGTGTGTGTGTGTGTCACTCTCACTCACTCTCATACTCTCTCACACGCACACTCACACTTGCATACGCACACACTCACTTACTTGGACATTCACTCACTCACACTCACTCACACTCATACTCACACTCACACTCACACACTCACACTCACACTCATACTCACACTCACACTTACTCACACTTTCACACTCTGACACTCACATACTCACACTTACACACACACACACACACACACTCACACTCACACTTTCACACTCTGACACTCACTCACACTCACACTCACACTATCACACTCACACTCTCACACTAAGGCCCGTATGCTTAAACACGAAATGTGTCACTTCACAAAAGTGTTACCGGTACACTTCACATGTGGCTTACACAAATTTTTCGTATGCTTAAAGCTGCAAATTGTGTCGCGTGACACTTTCAGAATTGTGTACTAAAATTTGTGAAACGCGGCAAAGTTGGTACCTCTGTTTGTGTTTGTTTACATCTCTCTGACTTTCCACGTGTTTCCCTGATCTGTCTGAAGATCTCTGAATAATGGATAAAGCCAGTTATTCTACCAAAAGAGAGCAAAACTTGTTGCTCGAATTATATGAAGCCATGCAGGAAAGACATTCTGGGAGACAAAAAGACCGAGTTTTCCATGAAAGGAAAGCTGAAGAAGGCAGAGGCTTGGCAGTCTATTGCAACAGAATACAATGCTGCTGGACTTGGACCCCAGAAGAATATTGCCCAGCTGAAGCGGATGTGGCAACACATGAAAGGAAGGTGAGTTCTTTTCGGTAATGTTGTAGTTCAGATTAACACGTCAGAAAGAAGGAATATCACCCCTAGGGTATACTCAGGAGACATATTATTGTTGGCCAGGGTTGGTTTGATTAAATAAAGTGATTTAAATTGATTTGAATCAGAGTAGAGAAATCATGATTTAAATAAAAAATAAATATATTGATTTAAAATGATTTAAGTGCTATATCAAGAGTAAGGGGTGTTCTCTTAAGGCGGTGTCACACTAGCACTTTTTCCGTCGATTAATGCGATTTCCGTCGATTTTTCATCGTTCCGCATGAACTTATCGCATGAATTTGTCAGACGATCAGGATCGTTTCCGCCTGCAAATTTCCGCCTTTATTTACATTTCCAAGACCAAGACCGAGACTTTCCGCGTGGCTTCAACCTGTCTCAAACGCTCTCCTGCAGTGACAGCCTTCCTCATCCTGGTGTCACTTCTGGCAATAAGAGGTGTCACTAACTCCAGAAGTCTGTGGTACTGGCTCTTGTCCAACCTGATCCAATTCTTCAGAGTCTCATGATCCTCTAAACTCAGCTCTTTTAACAGCCTGTGGTACACACTTTCTCTTTCCCGACGAGCCAACCATGAGCGCATCTATGCACGCTTTTTGGCTTGTTTAGCTCGTCTAAGTCTCACAATACACAGTATTAGGTTCAGAGCAGCGTATCTTTGCCGCAGCGTGGACTCCATGTTTGTTTACATTCCTTGGTCTGTGCCGACGGAAAGTTTCAGACGAAACACCGTTTGTGTGTGACAGGCCGCAGCCAAGATATCGACGATTTTCAGAAAAACGACGGAAAAAGTTGACGGAAAAAGTGCTAGTGTGACACCGCCTTTACTGAATCATGCTGAGTTAGATTAGGTTAGGTACCTGAGGTTTGTTAAGTTAAATATGAGTTGGTTTGGTAATGTTAGGTCAGGTTAGATTTGTTAGGTTGGGTTTATGCTCGAGGTTTGTTGTGGACTTGTTGTCTTGTATTTTGGTGAGAAGACTCACGGTGTTTAAACGGATGTTCGCGCTGTCACTTTTTTCCATAAAAGTATTTAACATTACGTTTGTACCCTCCACATACTGATTGACTCATATATATCTGCAATCAAAGGCTGTATTGCAACGTGCAACGCAAATTTTTGAAAATTCTGAAATGTGCAACGCAGAGTGGACAGGGGGCGGATTCTGAAACGAAGTTACGGCGTCGTATCTGCTTGAGGCGCCGCAAGTCCGGCCGTAGCGCTTCCGCTGGTATACTCAAAACACCGGCGCGGCCATTTTGAGGAGAGTTGCGGCGCCGCAGGTTAAGGCGGGTGTGGGCCGCCCTAAATGAGTTACGGCCTCCTCTCCCTGCACGCCTTCGCTGCTACGAGTGGAACATACAGCCTTCATACAGGTATGAAGTGCATATAAACGATGTTTACGTAGTTATACTACTTACTGGGCGGTTCACTTTCCGATATACATTTGTTCCAATAATGTACACAGCTGAGGGGCGAATATGTGTAGCACAAGGCTGCGTGACACAAATGTGTAATCTATTTTGCGTTTAAGCATACAGTTTTGATGTGTAATGCACTTTTTCCTTTACACATTTGTCTAAGCATACGGCCATTACAATCATGTGGTAACGTTTTCTCCCAATAACGTATTTGAGGCCCCGAGATGTAACGCCACCAAAACCTTGATAGAGGAGAAAACCTACCCCTCTACTACTACTACTACTATACTACTACTACTACTACTACTACTACTACTATACTACTACTACTACTACTACTACTACTACTACTACTACTACTACTACTACTACTACGTGAAACTGTAGGAAAACATCACAACATGATCGCGCTTGAACAGGCTGAACACTAAAGTCTTATAAACGTTCTTGTATCTGTAATTTTTTTTCCTCGTATTCGGGTGAAGGTGAACTGAAATTCACGTCTTTTACACCAATTAGAATATACTAGCATTTCACCATGCATATAAAAAGGACGATATTATTCCTAATTACGCCCTTGAGAAAGGTTCAAGGGAGGTGTGGAGGTCCCTTGGAAATGCTGGGTTTTCCATCGAGAATGATATTGACTTAACATAAAAATGTGACTTGAAATCGTTATGAAATGATATAGATTACATTATACCATACGCGTATGTGTCCCCCCCCCCCTCTCTCTCTCTCTCTCTCTCTCTCCCTCCGCGTGGGTATTTTTCCATTTTTTTCATTATACTACTTTTTTCTAGATTTTCAGGGGGGCAAGTGCCCCCTCTTGCCCCTACGTGCGGGCGCCCAAGGGTACAGCAGATCTCGTGTGTGAGGGGTGTGGCAGGGTGTGGCGCATGTCGTGCTGGAGTGTGTCAAGTGTGGCAGAGAGAACGAGGATGACGCAGGGGTTTGTGACGAGATGGGACGTGGAGTGGACGTGTTTGCTGGGAGGAGTGGAAGATCGAGTTGCTGAGTGGAGGCACGAATGGACGAGTGATGGAAGCAGTGAAAGAGTTCTGGGAAAGAATTTAGCGTACAGAATGTAGGGAACAGTATTTTGTCCCATGTACGCAGGATTGTGTCTGTTCTGTAGTAGGTTTTGTTTCTTTTCACAGGAGCTGCCGTTACAAAGGCCTGACGGGGCGAGTCACCTGTGACATCAAGATCAAGCGGAGAAAGGTGACGGTCTGAGGGGTTCCATTGGTATTCAGCCCGCACGGGATTCAGCCCACGGAATTCAGCCCACACGGAATTCAGCCCACACGGGATTCAGCCCACGGAATTCAGCCCACACGGGATTCAGCCCACGCGGGATTCTGCCCACGGAATTCAGCCCACACGGAATTAAGCCCACACGGGATTCAGCCCACGGAATTCAGCCCACACGGGATTCAGCCCACGCGGAATTCAGCCCACACGGGATTCAACCCATGGAATTCAGCCCACACGGGATTCAGCCCACGGAATTCAGCCCACGCGGGGTTCAGTCCACACGGGATTCAGCCCACACGGGATTCAGCCCACTGAATTCAGCCCACACGGGATTCAGCCCACACGGGATTCAGCCCACGGGATTCAGCCCACACGGGATTCAGCCCACACGGGACTTAACTCACGGGCCCACACTGTTGAGTTGAATAGGGGTTTAATTGACATGGAACCCTTAGAAATATGACCATTTCTACTGAACGGATTTTTAGAAAAGAAAAGTAAATAACTTAAAGCAATATTATTCTTTGACTATTCATTATTTTTACAGTAGTTAGTGCTCTATTCGCCGAACCCAGCTTGCACCACGAGGAGGAAGAGCACCATAGCAAGCCTTTTATATATATATATATATATATATATATATATATATATATATATATATATATATATATATATATATATATATATATATATATATATATATATATATATATATATATATATATTCTAATAGTTTTTTTTTAGTTTCTTCAGTTTGTAACTTAGTTTTTTTTCTGGGGGAGGCTTATTTTTCTGTTTTACTTTTTGTTTTTCCAATTAATTTTTTTCTTTGGAAATTCAGTTTGTAAATATTAGATGTTTTCTGTGAGGCTTCTATTTTTTATTATTATTTTTATGGAGCTTGTGCTTTAAACTAATCACTCATTTTTCCCCTAGTGGGAAGTTTTTTTATATGATTTTAATCATTTTTTATTTGTATTTGATTTTAGTTGCTAAAGATATGTGCCACTGATCGCAAGTAATGCAACTTGTCATTTACATCATTGTAGCAGTCCACCCTTGCAGCCAGCCTCTCTGATAGAACAATGTATTTGTTTCTTGGTGGAGGGTTGTTTGCCACCTCGTTGTCTGCTAGTGTTTTCAAGTGAAGACTAATATCCTTTTTCAAACCATCCATTAACTTCCAGATGGAAGGATGCTGGGAAAGGAACAGACTGTTCAATCCATTGTGGTAGCCCTCAACAGCATTTGTGGTTCGTGGAATGTTATTCCTTGGAGCTGAAAAATGGTTCCAGACAACTGGTGGGTACCTGGGTGGTCCCTTGTCTCTTCCCTGGCCCCTGTCCCTCCCCTGAATATAAGTCAGCTCAAAGTAGGCAATTAACTCTTCTACCCTATCCAGAGGAGGAAAGCTGTCAGCCAAGGTGTTGAAGATGACCAGTATATCTTCCTCAGGCACAAAAGAGAGAGCAACCAAGGATTTCACAGACATGTTGAATTCTACGTTACTCTCGTAGTCCACTTTCAAGCCAAGTTCTGCGACCTTTCGTTGGACTGACTGCCCAAGATGAAAAAGACAACCCTTGATGTCTGCATTGGGGTGTACTACCTGGCGGAAAGCATTCTGTGCAGCATTCTCGAAGTCCGTCAGAATTGTCTGGGGGTTTGCATCTGGAATTATATTTGCAAGAGCTTCCAGCATTTGCACATAGGTGACCTGCATTTTGTTTGGTAGAAGAAAGTACACACAAGGTGGGAACTTATTACCCACTTTGGCATGTATGGTGTACAGCTGGAAATAGATACTGGGAACAACTGCGAAGGTTCCATCACCAAGCCACACCTCAGCATTCTCTAAGACATGAAGTAAGTTCATGTCTCCCAAAATCAGGATCCTGCTGGGATCTTGAGAACCACTGTCATGCAGGACAATATCTGTGAACCTGGCAGGTATGGCAAAATTCAAGGATTGAGGGTTTGGTTCAACAGGGTTGGTTGCACGCCTTTTGGCCCTCACGTTGTCTTCCAGGGTTGATCTTTTGGGTAGCCTTTGGAGAACATCTTGTGACAAGCCAGTCATGTTTTCTGCCAAAATTGACCTGGTGGAATCTTGCCCAGCTGTCGCAGCAGACCTGATGTGTGACTGCACTCGCCTGACTTCTCCAGTTAGAGGATCCCCAGGGTGTGAATGATTAGGGTTTCCTTGACCATCAAGAACTATCCCCTGTAAGGTTCTTATACTGGCTGGACACTTGAATTTCACATTTTCTCTGCATCTCCAGGTGAGTTCTCCGTTCTTTCCCATTCGGTCTTTCCTCAGGACATACTCAAAGCCCCCAACCCTCTTCACTTGGTTTCCTCTTTCCGTCAAGTATGCCATTTTATCTAGCTTAGGCGAGCGCGTACGTGGGCAGAGCAGAGCAGCAAATGGCACTGATGACAATGCAAGAGCTGTGTTCAGAACAGGGACTTGCGAGGCGCTGTACACGGTGCGAACGTGTCCTGTTCCAGTCTACTATTGTACGCTACAGAGGGATCATTTTATTCGTTATCTATCTCTCACTAAACTGGTAAAATAGAGAAGAAGATGTGTGTGTTTTCGCTCGAGTCTGCATGTATATACGAGAGAGAGAGAGAGAGAGAGAGAGAGAGAGAGAGAGTTCACATTCACACGCACGCACTCACCTAAGTTAGAGATTGTGTGTTTTTGTAGGAGTCTGCATATTAATGTCACGTGTGTGTGTGAGAGAGTGAGAGAGAGAGAGAGAGAGAGAGTGTGTGTGTGTGTGTGTGTGTGTGTGTTTACATTCGCACGCACACACACTCGCCTAAGCTGGAGAAGAAATGTGTGTGTTTCCGTTCGAGTCTGTATATATGCGAGAGAGAGAGAGTGTTCACATTCACACGCACGCACTCTCCTAAGCTAGAGAAGATTATATGTGTTTTTTCGCTCGAGTCTGCATATAAACGTGTGTTGGGTATAACAGAAACACAGAGTGGCTGGATGTGAGTGTAATAGCCGCAGGCGTACAGTGACCTGGCGGGCGTCTGGGTCTGACTGACTCCCCCACTGGCTGTGTCCTTGAGCCTGGCTCGCAGTTGCCAGCTCTCACAAGAAACTAAAACTCCTACAACGTGTGTGTGAGAGAGAGAGAGAGTGTGTGTGTGTGTGTGTGTGTGTGTGTGTGTGTTCACATTCACACGCACACTCTCCCCTAAGCTAGAGAAGATTATGTGTGTGTTTTCGTTCGAGTGTATATATACGTGATGAGAGAGAGGGTGTGTTCACATTCGCAATTCCGAGGGCTGAATCCCGTGTGGGCTGAATCCTGTGGGCTGCATCCCGCGTGGGCTGAATCCCGTGTGGGCTGAATCCCGCGTGGGCTGAATTCCGTGTGGGCTGAATTCCGTGGGCTGAATTCCGTGTGGGCGGAATCCCGTGTGGGCTGAATCCCGTGTGGGCTGAATCCCGCGTGGGCTGAATT
Organism: Eriocheir sinensis; assembly: GCF_024679095.1. Classification (NCBI taxonomy): domain Eukaryota; kingdom Metazoa; phylum Arthropoda; class Malacostraca; order Decapoda; family Varunidae; genus Eriocheir; species Eriocheir sinensis. The sequence continues at coordinate 2,103,036 of NC_066550.1, read as the reverse complement.
CCTTGGGCTGAATCCCGTGTGGACTGAACCCCGCGTGGGCTGAATTCCGTGGGCTGAATCCCGCGTGGGCTGAATTCCATGGGCTCAGGGATGGCCCGAGCGGGGGGGGGGTGGGGGGGGTCACCCCCCCCCAATGTTTGGTCGGAGTTGGTCAAAAAGTCCTAGTGAGTTGGTCAAAAATTTGATTTTTTTTTTTTTTTTTTTTTTTTTTTAGGCAGGAATGGCCACAGGCGGGGAGGGATCAGGGAGCATGGATGGCCCGACTGCGTTATTCGGAACTGTATACTGGCTCAGTATCATCACTCTTGAACCAGCCTCCTGCAGGGGTTAGCGCTGGCTATGTTTGGGTGATCCTCCAAATCCTTCCATGCACATTATGTGCTCCAGGTGGAGTAGATGGTGACATGTGGATAGCTTTAAGACACTCGGCAGTGAATAAGGGTTTGCCTGTAGACTGTAGTAGGGCTGGAACTCGGCACCCCGAGAACGTAACCACAACACGCTCACCACTCACCCACCTCACTGCTTTTATTTGACCATCTGAGGTCACCTCAGATGGTCAAATAAAAGTTTAAGGTTATTTCTTTTTATTTAAGAGAGTGATGGTCCAGGAGGGAAGCCCTGGGAACAGTGGGAAGGGATCAGATCAGGGTCCATTCGGAGAGCAGGGATGGTCCAGCCGGAGCCTCAACTCCGGAGCTCTTATTAATAGGTGGTCAAATATTTTTAGAGAAGGTAAAAAAAAAAATTTTAAACTTTTTTTAGGTAAGCATGGGCCTCTATGGCCCAAGCAGGAAACGACAGGGCGTTATATATATATATATATATATATATATATATATATATATATATATATATATATATATATATATATATATATATATATATATATATATATATATATATATATATATATATATATATATATATATATATATATGCTGATGTAAGAAAGAAATAAAAAAAAAACATGAAAAATGACGCCTAGTGAATACAAAGTAATTAATTATTTCAACGTGACTAGTCCCACCCACTTTTTTTTTTCCTAGTTTTGAGTCAAACTGGGATGGTGCGGGGAACAGGTAGCCTGAGCGGCTGCCGGCTGAGGTACGGCAGGGTACAGGCCTATCTTGTACCTGGGTACCCCAGTCCCCGCACTAATGTTTGCTCTGACTCTGAGCCTCTTGAGTTGGTCAAAAAATACTCATTGAGTTGGTCTGAGCCGCTGAGCGAGGGAGAGAGCAGAATGACTTAATGACCCTGGGAGAGCAGCCGCCCCCATGACCAAAATTATTATACTCTTAAATGCAAATGAAAAGCATCTGAGACTCATAAATGTCCCTACTTAGGCCTTAAAAATGCCCCTAAAAAAGGTGAGTTTTAAAAAAAAACCCGCTGAATGGCTCGCTTCGCTCGCCAGTTTGGAGTTGGTCATAAAATGACTGAGTTGGTCATAGTTTACCTTACCCCCCCCCCCAACTGCATTCCCTTCGGGCCATCCCTGCATGGGCTGAATCCCGTGTGGGCTGAATTCCACGTCCACCGTCTGAGGAGGTGGAAGCATGTGATGGAGCGAAAGACTACTTTGGAGTGGTACAGGGAAAAGGAAGCCCCGCAGTGTGTCAGCTGGTATGATGGAAGCCTGGGTGGTGATCTTCTCTTCCAAGCTCGAGCGCAGTGTATGAATGTGAATGCAAGAAACTACAGGTGGTCTGAGTCCCGCAGCAAAGTGTGTCAGATGTGTGACAGGGGTGTGGATGAAACTGTCGTGCATGTGATACTGTGTGTGGGAGGTACCGGAGAGAAAGGACGGAGATGATGAGGGTGGCACTGAGTGAGATGGGCTGGGATGTGAATGGGAGGATTGCAAGGACAGAGAGGGAATGGATGCTGCTGCTGCTGGGACTGAGTGATGAAGCAAATGATAGAATTATAGAAGCCATGAAGAGTTTTCTGGAAAAGATGTGGTGTGCAAGAAATAGGGAATTGGAAGATTTGTAATGGATACTGCTTGTGTTGTTTTTATTTTTACAGGGTGTGCCGATACGAAGGCCTGACTCTCCAACGGGTCACCTGTACAGCAAGAGCAAGAGCAAGAGAGAGCAGCTGTGACCTGAAGGGCCTTGGCAGTGTTTCTCGCGGAGGAGGAGCCCCGCGGCGCCCAGGGTGAGTGTGCGGGGGGGAGGGGAGGGCCAGTGTGTGGACGGTAGGGATGGGCAAAGTATGGGATTTTGGGTAATCGCGGGTACGGGTACCCGACCTGGCCTACCCGAGATACCCGGGACCAGTACCCGGGTATATACCCGATATCCATTAGAAACAAATAGCCGCCAGCGCGCGGTGATCCCGGGACCAAAGTTGAGACGATTACTGAGAGGGTGTGTCGGGGTGAGTATGTCAGCGCGATGCTTACCCGGGAGGCCGAGACACCCGGGACACTGCCGAGAGTGTGTGCCTCTAATAAGTAGGGACGGGTAGCGATCGTGTGAGACTTAACTGGCTGTACAGTGTGTATGTACCTACTAGTGGATAGCATATTAACACCAGGAATAAAGATCATTTTCCTAAGGTTATTTATATCTTATTCCACTTAAGTTACATCATTTTTTTTCAAGAATAAAGAACATAATTTAAGTGGGAGCCGTTACAAGGTTACTGTACAATGTTCCCAGATTGTCGTACTCTGCCTCTTATGTTTGATGATTTATAATCCAAAAACGGCTTTCATCACCCAAATAACTGCATTCCTATATGGTTATCCTTAAAATGGTTAATTATTGGTGCTTCTTGGCAATAGTTATGGGGCAGAAACCGGTAAATATGCGGCTCTTGAGTACGATAGTCTGGCAACAATGCACTGGTACGCACATCCGTACTCTTTACCCGATTATTCTCCTTATAATAGTATTACAGAAAATACCCGTCATGATACCCGACAATCTAAGTTGGTCCCGGGTACCCGACTGGCTACTTGGTACTCTTACTCCCCGGGTATCTGCCTGTTCCTACGGGCCACACAAACAAACTAACAAAACTAACAAAAGTCAGGCTGATAAAAAAGAAAAGCTAACGGTAGAAGTCGGCAGCGGAATAAGACAGGGATGCATGGGCTCGACGACATTGTTCAAATTAGTTACATATAAAATTATACATCAGTTGGAAAAGGTGAACAAAGGGTACAGAGATGAGAACTTTAGCATAACATCACTCTTCTTTGCGGACGATGGAATGTTACTTGCAAGTAGTGTAGAAGATGCAAAAGAGGTGATAGAACAAGTATTGGCATCAGGGAGGGAATGTGGCCTAGAAATTAATAAGCAAAAAAGCAATATTATTATATTTAATATATAAGTGTGTTAAAATTTTTTTTATTTGAATTCAGATTATTGGTTATTCTCCAATGTTTGTTAGTTGCTTTGTCAGGTAAAGGTCCAGTTTAACTCCAGCACCTTCATTTTGGTCTATTTTCTTTCAAACCTTCACAAAACCCTTTGTATACATATAATACATTAGTAAAAAGTGGCGGACACCTAAAACATTCTGGCAAGTGGGTTGTGCTGCATGTCCTAAAGAAAATAAATAAAAACCGCGCGTGGTGAACCTGGTCTCACATGCGTGGGCTAATCGCTAACCAAGGGTACCATTGCTAACCAAGGGTACCATCGCTAACCAAGCGTACCATCGCTAACCAAGGGTACCATCGCTAACCAAGGGTACCATCGCTAACCAAGGGTACCATCGCTAACCAAGGGTACCATCGCAAACCAAGGGTACCATCGCTAACCAAGGGTACCATCGCAAATCAAGCGTACCATTGCTAACCAAGGGTACCATCGCTAACCAAGGGTACCATCGCTAACCAAGGGTACCATCGCAAACCAAGGGTACCATCGCTAACCAAGGGTACCATCAAAGCGTACCATCGCTAACCAAGGGTACCATTGCTAACCAAGGGTACCATCGCTAACCAAGGTACCATCACTAACCAAGTACCATTGCTAACCAAGGTACCATTGCTAACCAAGGGTACCATCGCTAACCAAGGTACCGCAGCTAACCACCATTTTAAACAAGCCATGACTCAAGGTCATCTGGGGCTCGGGCTGAGGGCCGGAGCCCGGATGCCCTTGAGTCATCGCTCAGGGCTGTTTTAGGGTGGTTAGCATTTGTACTCTTGGTTAGTGATTAGCCCACGCCTGTGAGACCAGGTCCATCACGCATGGAACTTTTTTTTTTTTAGACCATACAGCCCAAAGGCTGCGTTGATGAGGGCCTAAAACCTCTGCGAGCTATTTTGCGGCGGTGGCGGCACCACCGTAAATGTTACGTATCATAAGGCAGCGTTTTGGTAAGTTAGGAAAGTTCGTAGTATATACGTAGTATATACGTATCATACATCCCCTCCTAAAATACCGATGTTGTATTTAGGTAGTGTTTGGTTGCGTCACTATAATACGTTTCCTAAACATAACTTAGACATTATTGTAATTCGTGTTACATCTACGAATACACTACGTAATGGTTTTACGTCATGATGATGGTGATGGTGATGGGGACGTGGTAAAAAGGTAGTAGAAACTTTAGAAAACGTATTAATGGACGTCGTCATAAGGTTGCAGAAAGGTCGTGAGTTACGTTGTGAAATACGTTGTAAGGATGTACCTGGGAGTCCACACAATTACGTAAAAGTTACAAAACCGCTACCTTTATACAACGTAGTAAATACATAATTGTGTTAGCTGGGAATATGCTCCCCACCTAAAAGAACCGATTTCCCCCTTTTTCTACTTTTAAGTACTTGATCCTTCATATTATGGTTCAGGGACATGTATTTCATTCTTTAACTATGATATGGAGGCGTATTATCATATTTTGGAGGCATGAAGTCAATCTCCACAATTACCTTCAATTACTGGCAACACGAACCCTTGAAGCAGATTTGAAATGCGGTTAATCAGGATTCACGTGTTCGAACAGCTCGGGCAGGAGGTTCGAGAGCCTGCAATTGCACTAGAACCCACAGTACTCTCTAGGGCGCGACATTGGACGGATCACGGGTAGCAAGTGGTTTTGCTTGTGTCAGTGATAAACAATGAAGATACACCTTGTTTGGTTCCATGGACTCTGCTAGCAGGACAGAAACCTTGCGACGAGGTGATAACCTACTAGAACCAGTGATAGCGAGAGGGCATGAGTGTGGTGTAGGCGGTTCATGTGGACACAGCTGGCCCCCGGCGCCACGCCAGACCAGTGGGGCGAGCATCGTTTGGTGGGTTCACTACGCTTCTCTCCCAAAACAAGCTTGGCCTCCAGTGGGAATGCTTGGTTTCCGTATGGGGAACACTAAATTTGTCGCAAACACCCATTCTAGTGGTCGTGTGAGGAAAGATCCCTAAATGTAGGGAATTTCCCTAGATCTAGGGTATTTTTCTCCCCCCCCCCCCTCAAAACTATGCGATTGCGACGGAGTTTGTGTCCCCCACCTGAAATCCCGCATTCGTCAGTACCAGATTCTGCCGGTGGTTAAAGCAGTGGATTGACTTGGCCAGGGTGTACTTCTTCATGAGTACTGCGACACACCCTTTGAATTTTCCCATCATGGCACTTGCTCCATCGAAACCAAGTCCCCTGCACTTGGCAATGTCCAATCCGAGGTCTTTAACGGTGCGCAAAAGGAGCCAGGCTACACCTTTACCGGTGAGGTCTTGGGCGTGCACAAAGGCAAGGAAGTCTTCCCTTATTTCCTCTTGGAAGTGCTGAATGGTGATAGTGGCCTGCACTAAAATTCACTTTCTGCTTGCATGTGAGGAATGAGGTCACAAAGATTTTTTCCTAGGCCTTTAAACCTTGCTCTATAATATTCAATATACGATTCCGTAACTTAAATACTGAAAATAAATAAATAAAATCCTGAGTGCTCCAGAAATGCAACAGAAAGGTACCAGTTTTCGTTTTGACTTTCTCAGAAAGTGGACATTTTAGCAGATGGAGATGCAGGAGAGTGAAAAATTACATCAGACACCGAAGAAAAATAAATCTTGCCTGCGCATCCTTGGTGCACTCAGAGCTATCCTACCGACCCTATTTTGCCCTACTTCCAGTTTCTCCATTACCGACTCCCTCCAGGTAATCACCTCTAGTCCATACATAACACTCAGCACTGCTACACTTCCACACCTCTCTCAGCACATCATACTTACATGCCCTCATTCTCGCCACCAGGGTTGGCCGATTTAAATCATGATTTAAAGCAGTGATTTAAATCAAGATTTACTTCTGCCCAAACCAACATGGAATGTAAAGGAAAAATATATAAACAAACACATACTTACACCTGCTTTATATATTCCTGAGGAATAGAGCACTAAAAGCTTCCGTTTACAATACAACAAAAATTTCCACATTCCATTAAAAAATGAAATCAAAGGGTTTTACTTGTAATGAACTGTACTTATTTCTGAGGAGTAGAATATTAAAGCACTTCCTCTTACAATACAGTATAACAAAAAATTCCACATGCTATTAAAAAAAGGAAATCAAAGAAGTTTACTTATAATGAACTGTACTTATTTCCTGAAGTAATGAATTTAAAAAAGAAAATTATTATGGCCTGTATTTAAAACAAAAGCACATTGAATTTATACTGTAAAAGCAGTCTTTGAAAAATACTGATACACTTCTTTGAAAGTAGTTCATAAAAATTCTTTGAAATCAAAATTGAAAATCTTTAAAAAATAAGGTTTTTAATTCTTATGACAATAAATTTGGTTGTTTTCAGTCTTGCTACTATTCCTTGTAAGTCCAGTTTCCAGTGTTTGCATGTAGCTCTCCATGCTTTCCCAGACTTTGAAGGAATTCTGTTAAAATGTTCCCAGACTGGATCACTCTTCCTACCAGATACATTAATCCTTGTGGTCAGTGACATCTCTACGCTCTTGCTGTAAGCTCAGGAATGAGTGGCTGGCCTGTAACACCTAAACAGTCAAACTACTACACAGTGGCACAAGTCCGGCTATGTCCTAACATGATGTAAGAGAAACAGGACAGAGCCTGAGAGAGATGATGCAATCCTGGTCAGTGGCTACTGGGCTGCTTGACAGGTTCAAACACGTTGTAACCAAGTGAGAGATGATGCAACATGCTGTAAAAACACTCCAAAATGTGTTTTAAACTAGTGTATAGAAGAGAGAGAGAGAGAGAGAGAGAGATTTCCAAATATTTTTATGCTGATTAATAAAAAAAATAAAAAAATCACCAACCCTGCTCGCCACACTTCCCAGACGGCCCACCCATTGATTTAGTAGACTAATCCTCTCATTCTTTGACCTTTCACATCAGCTCGGAGTCATCCATACACCTAGGTTCTTGTATTCATCTGTTTGCCCTAGCTCTGTGTCTCCTAGCCTCCAAGTCCTATTTCTCTCATCTTCTGCCACATTCACAACCATTATCTGACTTTTCTCATTTCTAAATTTCACTCCAAAAATCTCTCCCATACTCATTCACCACATCTAATAGCTTCTGAAGTTCCTCTGCTGACTCACTCATAACTACCACGTCATCTGCATACAGAAGCACACTTACCCTGTCTTCTCCCACTTTCACTCCCGCATTCTTTCTCCTCATCCTGGCTGCCAACTCCTCAGTGTACAAACTGAAAAGAGTTAGAGACAGGATGCTGCCCTGCCTAACACCTCTTTCACTCCTCACCCACTCTTTCTCTAATGCTCCTAACCTATACCTGGCTCTCGTGTCCACATACATACTCCTAATGATTCGCACTATCTTATCACTCAAACCTACTTTCTCCAATACCTTGCACATCACCTCCCTGTTCACTCTATCATACGCTTTCTCAATATCAAGAAACCCAAGATACAACTGACTTCCATTCCTCTTTTTCCTCTCTATCATCTCATTCACCACATACATATTGTCCTCTGCTCTCCTGTCCGCACGAAAACCATTCTGCTCCTCACCCAGCACTCTCTCTCTTTCAATCCACTTACGCTGCCTTTCATTCAACACAGCACAAAAAATCTTTCCCACCGTATTCGCCAGGGCTATCGGCCTATAATTCTTCAGTTCTTTCTTACTCTTATGCCCTCCCTTGTGTATCAGAGTCACTCTGCATTCATTCCACTCCCGAGGCACTCTCTCATCCTCCCACACGTGGTTAAACAGCTCAGTCATTCTGTCTGTCACCACCTCACCTCCATTCTTATACAGTTCATACGGGATCTCATCCAGCCCTGCTGCCTTGCAATTCTTCTGCTTCTTCCAGCATACCTCGACTTCCTCTCTGCTAATTCCCTCATTCAGCTCATCCGCATCCTTCCTCTCAAGCATTACACATCCCTCTCTCACCTCAAAAACTTCACCCACCCCTCCAATCTCTTCCCAGAAACCTTTTATACACTCTTTCATTCTATCTGTGTCCCTGATTATCTCACCATTTACTTTCAGGCACTCCACATTTTCACTATCAGTCACACTCTCAGCTGTCACCTTCTTCAACACTAAATATCCTTGGTCTATCCTTAGCTCAAAATCTCAACTGGAAACATCACATCTCCTCTCTTACTAAATCAGCTTCCTCGAGGTTGGGCGTTTTGTATCGTCTCCGCCAGTTCTTCTCCCCCGCACAAATGCTTTCCATATATAGGGGCCTTGTCCGCCCTCGTATGGACTATGCATCTCACGTGTGGGGGGCTCCACTCACACAGCTCTTCTGGACGGAGTGGAGTCTAAGAATCTTCGTCTCATCATCTCTCCTCCTCTTACTGATAATCTTCTAAATCCTAAATTCCGCCGCCATGTTGCTTCTCTTTCTATCCTCTATTGATATTTTCATGCTGACTGCTCTTCTGAACTTGCTAACTTCATGCCTCCCTCCCTCCCGCGGCCTCGCTTCACACGACTTTCTACTCATGCTCATCCCTATACTGTCCAAACCCCTTATGCAAGAGTTAACCAGCATCTCCATTCTTTCATCCCCTTCACTGGTAAACTCTGGAATAGTCTTCCTTCGTCTTTATTTCCTCCTGCCTATGACTTGACCTTTTTCAAGAAGAGTGTATCAAGACGCCTCTCCACCCAAAATTGACCTCTTTTTTGGCTACTCTTTACTTTTTACTTTTGTGGGAGCAGCGAGTAGCGGGCTTTTTTTACTCTTTTTGTTGCCCTTGAGTCGCATCCTTTGATGTAAAAATAAATAAATAAATAAATAAAAGTATAGATTCAGAGATGAATTTAGCAATATATTCATTGATCTTCATACAATCTGTAAAAGAAGCAAAATGCAGCTTCTCTAACATGCTTTTTAATTGCAATGTTAAAGAGTAGTAAAACATGAAAGACCTCTTCTAATTTTCCAGTTGCATGCTACAAAAACAGTTGTAAGAGAGAGAGAGAGAGAGAGGGAGAGAGAAATTTAATACCACATATAATTAAAACCACAATACCTGATGAAACTAACAAAGATACACACACAAAAAAACACTGTTTTTATTGATGGGTTTTTGGTTTAAACCAGGGGTGTCAAACTCATGGCCCGCGGGATAGTTATAAATGGCCCGCAGTATCACAGTAACTTCATTCTTGTCAATGTGTTTTCTACCTTACTGGCCCCCATGACGGCCCTTCAGAGTATGAATTGGCCCTTGAAGGGTTTTGAGTTTGACACCCCTGGTTTAAACCACCAACCCTGCTGTACATAATTAAAATGACACCCCTGGTTTAAACCACCAACCCTGCTGTACATAATTAAAATGACACCCCTGGTTTAAACCATCAACCCTGCTGTACATAATTAAAATGACACCCCTGGTTTAAACCACCAACCCTGCTGTACATAATTAAAATGACACCCCTGGTTTAAACCACCAACCCTGCTGTACATAATTAAAATGACACCCCTGGTTTAAACCTTCAACCCTGCTGTACATAATTAAAATGACACCCCTGGTTTAAACCGCCAACCCTGCTGTACATAATTAAAATGACACCCCTGGTTTAAACCGTCAACCCTGATGTACATGATTAAAATGACACCCCTGGTTTAAACCGTCAACCCTGATGTACATAATTAAAATGACACCCCTGCTGTACATAATTAAAATCTTACATAATTACCACACTACTGATGAAACTAACAAAGATACACACAAAAGAAACGAAAAAAATGGTTTTATCAGTTGGTTTAAATCACTTTTTTAATGTTTTACACCATGATTTAAGTAATTTTGGTTTAAACCCTGGGTTTTCCAGATTCATTTCCTCCACTAACTCATCCAGTATCTCTCCATTCCGGTTCCTTCTCTCCCCAAGCACACCCACGTGTCCATTCATATCTCCCATGACAATAACTTTCTCTCATACCTCCTCTCTTTCCTCCTTTTCGTCACGTCCTCCTCTGTTCTCCTCACTCCCTCTCACCTTCCACTGTCATGTACACCACAATCACTATCAACCTCTCAGACTTCCCCTTGGCATTCACACACTCCACTTTCACTGCTAAAACATCTTCACTGTCAGCACTGGCCCCTACATTCACTTTTTCCACTCTGAAAGCCTTACTTTTCCTGTAGAGTAAGGCTACGCCTCCTCCACATGTGTTCTGCTTCTTTCTGCCCTTCCCAATCGTCTCAAACACTTCCCCATCCACATGCACGTCATCCCCTAAGTGAGTCTCAGTCACACCAACCAGATCAACCTTCCACTCATCCAGCTCCCTGCTCACGTCATCCAAGTTACCTGTAGCCAAGGCTGGCACTACGGTACGGTACGGTTGAAATTTTGATAAAAAGTATGGTACGATTTTTTTCCTTATGTACGGTAGGGTATGATATAGGTACGGAAAATATAGCAAAATTCCGAACCGTACCGTACCACAGGCTTAAAACAAGTCATCATCCTAAGATTTATTTATTTAGTTATTTATTTTTTTTTTTTTACTTTCCCATCAGCTCCTGGTGGGCTATATTTAGGAAGCTTGATACATGTATAGTCACTTTGTAAATGTGCCTTTTCAAATTTATTGACACCTTTATTATTTTTTCTCAAATATTTATTTTTTTATATATATGCATATATTTTCCTGATGGTGCGATAATGGTACGGAATCACGGTACGGTATTTTTATCGTACTGTACGGTACAGAAGAAGAGCTGGGGGTACAGTACGGTGTTTTTTCAGGTACGGAGTACGGTTAAAAACTCCGTACCGTTCTGTACTGCCAGCCTTGCCTGTAGCCCATCCTCTCACATTTACACAAGCAATGTTCATACAGTTCATGCGCTTCACTGCCTGGTTGGTGGCTTCTCTTCCTTGCTCTAGCGCCTCAAGCATCCACACACTGAACGGACCTAGCATTCCTCCACTCCCTCAGCCTCCTGCCCATCCTGTCGAGTCCTGACTGGTTCAGCTGGACCCCATCTACGTTGAAGTCCAGCCCTTCCCGTAGCACACCATCCAGATCTCTGAAACTAACATTCCCTTTCCTATCCCTCAGCCACTCTACCTTCAACTGTAGCAGTTCCTCCTGAAGCCTAACGTTCATCCTCTGCCTGACCCTCTCATACCTCCCCCCTTCTCTAGGGCGCCTCATAACCCCAACCACTGCCACGCTCACATTCTTACCCTCCACTGCCTTCACTGCCTCTACCACCTCTCTTACCGTGTCCTCCGTTCCAACGTTCTCCAAATCATTTCCACCACCTGAATGATCAAGAGGCCATCCTCAAGCTCACCTGCCTTCTCCTCAACCTTCCTCCTCACTCCTCCAATCCTGGCGCCACTCAAGCTCTCCACCACTCCCCTCGGCCTTACACCCCAACTGACTCTTTACGTTCCTCACCATACTATCCCCAGTGACACGAATTGGGGCATCCTCTTAGCCGCCTCCCTCACCTGCGGCCTGCCTTTCTCCTGCTGTGCACACTTACCACACCCATCCCTACCTCCCCCAACATCCTCAACCTGCACCTCCACCTCCCTGGACTCCACACCCTCAGCCACACATCCTACGTCATCAGTCTGGAGCCCAGACTCACACACCTCAGTCTTCTTACCCAAGGTGGCCCAGATCAGACGTGTGGCAGAAAGGCACACAGCGCAGAGAAAGACCAAATTCTCGTGCTTGAGAAGTGGCCTGTTCTGTGGGTAACCCCAATCCCAGCACAATCGCAATAACCCATCCACAACACTTCACACACTCTACAGCGTTCTTGTGGCGATTAGTCACCGCCTGCTCACACTCCAGACACCTAGTAACACTATCAGTAGCCTTCACGTGTACTTACCAAAACACACAAACAAAGACACACAAGGAATAACACAACGGCAGCAACAAACAAAGACACACAAGGAAACACACAACGGTAACGAACAAGCAAAAACACACAAGGAAAACACAAAGATTACTGAAATATATCACACAGTATTAACACAAAACAAACTCACGAGGTCCACAGGATACTCAACTTGTTTTTGGAGACAACTCGTGCAGGGGAAGCAGGAACAAACACTTAGAAAACACCTCCAACACAGCAGACACGCACGCACGCACGCCGCCATCACACAGTTTGCTTGTGGCGATTAGTCACCGCCTGCTCACACTCCAGACACCTAGTAACACTATCAGTAGCCATCACGTGAGATCAAAACTCCCCACAAGTAAACAGAAGGAAGTATTGGGGCAGGAAGGAGAAAAAAACCCAAAAAAAAAAAAAAAGTCATTTGACTCAACGTCAAGCAACCGTTACACAATCATGCATGTCATTGTTATATTAATTATAAAATATGGAAAAAAAAAATACAGGTCAGGCACACCACTGAGGGAGGATGGTTACATGTTTTTAGGGAGAGAAATGATTGTAGAGTGGCAGAGATGGCTTGATTACCAGAAATGAAAAAAAGAGACTTACAAAAGTGGAATAAATAATAGAAGATAACTCACGTAAGAGAGAGAGAGAGAGAGAGAGAGAGAGAGAGAGAGAGAGAGAGAGAGAGAGAGAGAGAGAGAGATAATAAGAATTAGAGCAGAAGAGAGAGAGAGAGAGGATAAGAGAAGAGAGAGAGAAGAGAGAGAGAGGAGAGGAGAATGATAATGATAATAAAAACATAAGAACGTAAGGAGTCTGCAAGAGGCCGGTTGGCCTACACAAGGCAGCTCCTGTACACTCAACCCCACCTTACCTCACCATCCATGGCTTTATCTAACCTCTTCTTGAATGTATCTACGGTATTGGCACCCACAACATGGCTCCCAAGCCTGTTCCTTTCATCTACCACTCTATTGGTGAACCAATTCTTGCCAATGTCTTTGTTGAATCTGAATTTGTCTAACTTAAAACCATTGCCACGCGTCCTACCTGGCTCTTTTACTATCAAAATCTTATTGACATCCCCTTTATTAAAGCCCTTCATCCATTTATAGACTTTGATCAAGTCTCCTCGCAACTTTTGCCTTTCTAGAGAGTGTAGATTTAAATGCTTCAGCCTGTCTTCATAAGGCAAGTTTCTCACCCCCTGAATCATCTTTGTCATCCTCCTCTGTACAGATTCTAACATCTTGATATCCATTCTATAGTAGGGGGACCAGAACTGAACTGCATAATCAAGATGAGGTCTAACTAGTGCTAAGTAAAGTTTGAGGATGACTTCAGCGCTCCTATTGCTTACGCTCCTTGAGATGAAACCAAGTACTACTCTGTTTGCCCAATTTTTAGCCTGAATGCATTGAGCCCTAGGACGGAGGTCAGTGCTCACTAGTACTCCTAAGTCTCTCTCACGCCCAGACCTGCTTAGAGGAGTGTCATTTAAGGAGTAATTGTGTGAGGGATTATTCCTACCTACACTCAGAATGCTACACTTCCCGACATTGAATTCCATCTGCCACTTCCCCGCCCAATCATATAGTCTGTCAAGGTCATCCTGGAAAACGCTAGCGTTCCTGTCTGATTGGATTACTCCACCGATCTTGGTATCATCTGCGAACTTACTGACATCACTACTAATTCCTGTGTCCAAGTCATTGATGTAAATAATAAAAAGCAGAGGACCCAGCACCGACCCTTGTGGGACTCCACTCGTAACACTGCCCCATTCAGATTTTTACCATTGATTTGCACTCTCTGCTTCCTACCACTAAGCCACTCCCTGATCCAGTTCAAAACTTTCCCCGCTCCCTCCCACCAACTTCAGTTCCCTTACCGGACAATTTCTTTTGCAGCACACGACTTTGTGTCCCGGCGGCCACCACTGGTGCTGGTGTTGAGTGAGGCCGTGGGACAGGTGCTGTGCTCAGCGCCTCCTCCGTACTCGCTGCCGCTGACTTCAGGACTCCTTGGTGCATCCTGCGCCTTGCCTGCTGGATTGGTCCCTGAGTGTGGCTCTGTAGGAGCCTTGCCACCGCCTGCTCCAGCATCTCTGAGGTTCCTGCAAGACCAGCCGACTCCTCCCACCTGGAGTAGTGTTGCAGTGGAGGCTGCAAGGCGGGGCAGCAGCTGGAGTGGCTGGGAGCAGCAGGAGCAGACTGCTACTGGTGTGAGGTTCAGGAGTGATGAGAAACACCACCACCACCAACAACAACAGCCGCTACTGCTGGCATCTCATCCACAAAGGGGGAAGTTTGAATTTCAGAAGTGTGAGAAGATCTGAGAGTGAGAGCAAGTTTACTAGCCACAGCCAAGTGTGTGGGAAAAGACATGCAGGGAAGGATGACCTCAACAAATACACCCACACACTCTGGTGTAAGACCTCATGAAAGCCGTGAGTGTGGCAAAAGGTTTAGTAATAAGAGTAACCCCAAACATCACACCCTTACACACACTGGTGAAAGAAATCATGAGTGTGAAGTTTGTGGGAAATGTTTCAGTCAGAAGAGTACCCTCAACACACACACCCTTACACACACTGGTGAAGGAAATCATGAGTGTGAAGTTTGTGGGAAATGTTTCAGTCTGAAGAGTGCCTCAACACACACCCTTACACACACTGGTGAAAGAAATCATGAGTGTGAAGTTTGTGGGAAATGTTTCAGTCAGAAGAGTCACCTCAACACACACACCCTTACACACACTGGTGAAAGAAATCATGAGTGTGAAGTTTGTGGGAAATGTTTCAGTCAGAAGAGTACCCTCAACACACACACCCTTACACACACTGGTGAAAGAAATCATGAGTGTGAAGTTTGTGGGAAATGTTTCAGGCAGAAGAGTCACCTCAACACACACACCCTTACACACACTGGTGAAAGAAATCATGAGTGTGAAGTTTGTGGGAAATGTTTCAGTCTGAAGAGTACCCTCAACACACACACCCTTACACACACTGGTGAAAGAAATCATGAGTGTGAAGTTTGTGGGAAATGTTTCAGTCAGAAGAGTACCCTCAACACACACACCCTTACACACACTGGTGAAAGAAATCATGAGTGTGAAGTTTGTGGGAAATGTTTCAGTCAGAAGAGTAACCTCAACACACACCCTTACACACACTGGTGAAAGAAATCATGAGTGTGAAGTTTGTGGGAAATGTTTCAGTCAGAAGATTACCCTCAACACACACACCCTTACACACACTGGTGAAAGAAATCATGAGTGTGAAGTTTGTGGGAAATGTTTCAGTCTGAAGAGTAACCTCAACACACACACCCTTACACACACTGGTGCAAGAAATCATGAGTGTGAAGTTTGTGGGAAATGTTTCAGGCAGAAGATTACCCTCAACACACACCCTTACACACACTGGTGAAAGAAATCATGAGTGTGATGTTTGTGGGAAATGTTTCAGGCAGAAGATTACCCTCAACACACACACCCTTACACACACTGGTGAAAGAAATCATGAGTGTGATGTTTGTGGGAAATGTTTCAGGCAGAAGATTACCCTCAACACACACACCCTTACACACACTGGTGAAAGAAATCATGAGTGTGATGTTTGTGGGAAATGTTTCAGTCTGAAGAGTAACCTCAACACACACACCCTTACACACACTGGTGAAAGAAATCATGAGTGTGAAGTTTGTGGAAAAAGATTCAAACAGAAGAGTGCATTGAACAGGCACATCTTCAGACACTCTGGTCATAAAGGGTTCAAGTGCGATGTTTGTGGAAAACGTTTCATGACTAAGGGTGAGATTGCCCAGCACATGAAGGTCCACTTCCCCTGCTGAGGCTCAGTGCTGATTCAGTTCTGCTGTGTGGGGGAGCGCAAGTGTTTGTTGTGGTGGTGGTAGAGGGCTGTTTGGTGCACAGAGAGCAGAAAATAATCATTTATTGGAACAAATGTGACAGCATGATCTATTATTCACTTTCCAACCTAGGCTGCATGTGGTTGGTGGGTCCTGTGAAAGGTCTGATCTTTTGGTGACTGTCCTGGGCTGGCTGTTGTGGCCGGGGCTTATTGGTCAAGTGTGTGGCTGAGCATTCATAGCAATAATAAACAGTGTATTTGGCCTTACAGCTGCTAAGCTTAGAATGTACATATTATAGACACATTGTAAAGAACAAGTACAAAATGCTGGGGTTGGGGTTCAGGGATCTAACCTCTGATCTCTAATATAACTGGACTGGCTTTCTCTGTACTAGCCTGGTAGGAATCCTGCAGCCCGCAGCCGCCATCTTAAGGTTCCCTCAGGCCGAGTCATTTATGTAAAGATTCCGCCATCATCGCTCGCTGAGTGGCAGTGGGACGTAATAAAACACCTCATGATGAATTTTTGATTTATTTAATTTTTCGATGCCCAATGATTAATGAAGAATCACTTAGGTTTAAGGACAGACCACCTAGTCTGGACCATGGGGTCTGTGTGGTCACATTTTCTATGTAATTCTATGTAACTACTAGCTTTTTATTTGTTTGTGTAAAGCAACACTCGACACCTGTCTCCATATTTCTCACAAACCAACACTTTTTCGCGTTTACCAAAAGCTTGGAAAGGAAGCTGCACTATACCCATTTTTAAAGGGAAAGGAGATGCTTTGAAATGTGGTAACTCTAGGGGGATAAGGTTACTGGAGCATGGCATGAAGGTATATGAAAAAGTCCTGGAGAAGAGGCTGAGAAGGATAATAAGAATTGCTAAATGTCAGTTTGGCTTTTGCCCTGGGAGATAAACAAGTGAAGCAATATATACTATGAGAGGGCTTCAGGAAAGGTTTATGGAGCAGAGGAGGAGATTGTATCATGTTTTTGTAGATCTAGAGAAGGCATTTGACAGAGTACCAAGGGAAATTCTAAGATGGGCATTGAGAAGGCAAAGAGTACCAGAAAGATTGGTCGAATCGGTGATGGGACTATGTGAAGGTAGAAAATAGAGGATGAAAACAGTGGTGGGAACATCAGATGAGTTCAAAATTGGAGTGGGGGTTCACCATGGATCTGCCCTTAGCCCGCTCTTGTTTATAACAGTAATGGAGGAGGCAACAAGGGAAGCAAGGAGAGGCACCATGGGAGCTGCTGTCTGCAGATGACTTGGTAGTAAATGCAGAGACGGCAGAAGAAGTGAAAGAAAAGTTTAATAAATGGAAGGAAGGAATGGAGGAGAGGTTTGAAAATTACTATGTAAAAAAAAGTAGGCTACATGGTGACTGGAAAAGAAGCAAGAGAAAAGATTAAATGAGGGAAATATCCATGTGGATGCTGTGGGAAGGAGGAGGTGTTAATTCTGTCTTGTGCACATGTTGCAGGCAGTGGTGCCACCTTAGATGCTCAGGCCTCAGAAATGTAAGAGGAGAGCAGAATTTTACATGCCCAGCTTGTGTAAGGAGACAGCAAGGCCAAGAAACTGAGAGGGATGAACTAGAGGTGAATGGAGGAAAGCCAGATGAGGTAGAACATTTCTGTTGTTTGGGAGATGTTCTGGACTGTGAGGCAGGAGTGGAGAGGACAGTGAGAGCGAGAGTGGCGGCAGCGTGGTTAAAGTGGAGGGAGGTGGCTGGTCTACTTGTGAATCACAGCATCCCCTTAAAGAGCAGAGCAGGGGTGTGCCAAGCGTGTATTAGATCAGTGATGTTGTATGGAGCAGAAACATGGGCGCTAACTCTAAAATTGATGGAGGTATTGAGAGCAAGTGATTGCAGAATGCTGAGGTATATGGCGGGGATCAGGTGGCAAGACAGGGTGTCCAGTGCAGATGTAGCTAACAGATGTGGAGTAGAGGACCTGGAAACAGTGCTCAGAAGGAAAGACTCTGATGGTTTGGACATGTAAAGAGAGCAGGTGAGGATACAGTGTTGGGAGTTGTGGAGAATTTAGAGGTAGAAGGAAGGAGGCCAGTTGGTAGACCTAGGAAAACGTGGAGAAGGTGTATACAGGAAGACTTGGCATTGCTGGGATTGGATGAGCATCAAGCAGAAGACAGAGTAGAATGGAGGAGAGCCATAAAGCGTCCAACCGCTCAGGAAGAGTGAAAACGGACATTAAACGAAATGATGATGATTTTATAGTATCCTTGTGTATGTGTACCTATAGAAGGAAATATTTGCAGGACTGAATTAAAGCTTTACTTCTTTATACATGCTCTGACTTGTTTAACTTTGGTCTAATTTTTGCTTTAACTATTCATCTTGATATTAAGTTTCAGTAAGATAACCTGACTCGTACATGCATGCATTCTAGTATAATATAATATTCAGGCTAAGCTTTTATTTCTGGAAGACCATATTTTTTCTTATTTCTTCCACAATAAACAAATTTAAGTAAGCTGGTGGTGTGCAAGATTTTTTGAGATTAATTTTCAAGTTTTAATTTTTCAAAGTCTTTACATTTTTCTCTTATTCCTTACACATAAAAGAAAGTAAAGGAAGTATTTAAGGTCATCTAACATCAACAAAATATCCAATTGAGTTCAAGATGAGTTGGTTATGGTGTAAGGTCACTTGAGGTCATCTAAGGTCATGTAAGGGTAACCGATCCTTTGTGTCCCAACAGGGGAGATCAGCATCCATTGGTGTGGGTTCTGCTCCGAGGACTTCCTGGGCCCGAGGGAGTGCAAGGAACATATAAGTAAGGTGAGGCTCTTCTCTCGCTCCATTCCTCTCCTCCCATCTCTTCTCACTTTCCTTCTTGCTCCTTTTATCAGTTCCTCCCTTCCCACCTTTTCCTCTAATATCCACTTCCATCCACTGTTCCCATTTATCTCTGTTCTCTTATGTCCCTCCATGCCTCTGCCTTTCCTTCCATCTTCATTCCTGTCTCCGTTTATCACCTCCTCCCTTCCCTCAGTCTTGTGTCACTATTTCCCATTCATCTTAGTTAGGTCACCTCTTTCCTTTCATCCTTCCACACTACAAAAAAGGGAAATTTATCGCTGACATTTAGGCTTCATTCAATTTTATATGAAGTAATTTCCTCCAGTGGGCAGTGTTTTTGTTTAGCCTTATTTATGTCGCCTTGAGCTGCCTCCCTTCCTGTAACAAAGAAATATAAAACTGACCTTCTGCTCCACCCCCCATATTGATCCCCTCTTCTTCTCCCTCCCATTATTCTCCTTCATGCCCCTTTTGTTCCTCTTCCTCCCTCACATTCTGCTCCACCCCCCATATTGATCCCCGGAGCTTCGCCCTCCCAATATTCTCCTGCATGCACCGTTTGCTCCTGGTCCTCCCTCACATTCTGCTCCACCCCCCATATTGATCCCCTCTTCTTCTCCCTCCCATTATTCTCCTTCATGCCCCTTTTGTTCCTCTTCCTCCCTCACATTCTGCTCCACCCCTCATTTTATTTCCCTTCGCCCCTTCACCCTACAGGAGCACCCCAGCAGGAGGCCGCGGGGGGGTGGTCCGGGGCAGCACACCCCCCGGGGCAGCCAGGTGAAGTACCCGCCCCAGCCCGGCACACTCATGGGCCACAGGAAGGCACGCTCACCTGGCCAGGTCAGTGTCGTTAGTGTGTGCCTTACCTGCTCTTGTCTGTGTGGAGTTTGTTTTTACTTTTAACTATTTTCAGTGTTTCCTTTTCACTTTATGGCACTGCTCTCTCCCTCTCTTACTCTTCACCCATCTTACTCATAAAAGTCCTCTTGTGTCCACTGCCCTCTTCATTTTTTCCCTCCTCTTCATGCCCTTTCTCCATCCCTTCTTTCCTTCTCTTCTTTTGTGCCTCCTTCTTCTGTCATCTCCAAATTCTTGTGCGTCCTTTTTCTGTCATCTTTCTTGTGTGTCTGTCTATAAGTGCAGCTCAGTCCTCTGTTTCTCCTGCCATTCAGTCGCCTTCATTCCGGCCCTGTTTCTCTGTTGTTATAAGACCCCTTTGTTTATCGAGCTATTTAAATCCCAGGGTTGTGCCTTACTGTTAATGTCTTCCCCTTTCCATGCTCTTTTGTTTCTTATCCTTCTTCCTTCCTTCCTTCCTTCCTTCCCTCCTTCTTCTCTTTGGCCTCCTTTTCCTCATCCTTGAATTCTCTCCTTAGCTCATTCCAGTCCTCTCCTTTTCTCTATTCTCCTTGTATCACTCCCTCCCTCCCTTGCTTTCCCTTCACTTCCCTCGACTTCATTTTTTAGTCCTTATTCATTTTTTCTTACCTTCCTGTTCCTAGCTATGCACACTTTCCTATCAAATCTTTATGAAAAATGCCCACACTACACTTTGTTCTATGTCATCCCTATATTCTTCTGCTCACCTTGCTTTCCCTTCATTGCCCACTCACAGGAAGAGACTACAGGTCCAGGTGGAGGTGGAGGAGAGGAGGGGGAGGAGGTGGAGGGCAAGAGGAAGGTGAGGACTCCGAGGGCTCTGCAGGAACAGTTTTGGCTGCAGAAACAACGGCCAAAACCTGTGTGTTCCGTGGAGGTGGAGAAGAAGCACAAGTAGGTCCCTTAGGGGTGTGGGAAGGGGCTGAGTAGGAGTGGTAGTAGTAGTAGTAGTAGTAGTAGTAGTAGTAGTAGTGTTGGTAGAGGAAGTAACAGTAGTATTGAGATTAGAGAAAGGAGGAAAGATGTGAAAAGTTTCCTCAGCACCTCTTAACCCATTCCAGTATTTCACCCACTTAGTGTAGAATTTATGACCCCATTTAATCCTTGCTAGTAGTAGTAGTAGTAGTAGTAGTAGTAGTAGTAATGGTTGTAGTTGCAGTAATAGTCGTAACTTTACCTTTACTTCCCTTTTAATCCCTGTTTCTGGTTCCCTTCCTTTCCTTACTATTCAACCTCTCTCATTCCCCTTGTTTTACCTTTCCCTTACCAATGATCTCGGGTACCTCAGAATACTCCTTAAATATTGTTTGTTTTACCTTTACTGTTTCTTTCATTTCTTGTTTGTTGTTCCTTGTTTCTGGTTCCCTTCCTTACTTACTGTGCAGCCTCCCTCATTCCCCCTTATTTACCTTTCCCTTACAAACAGTCTCGGGTACCTCAGAATACTCCTTAAATATTGTTTGTTTTACCTTTACTGTTTCTTTCATTTCTTGTTTGTTGTTCCTTGTTTCTGGTTCCCTTCCTTACTTACTGTGCAGCCTCCCTCATTCCCCCTTATTTACCTTTCCCTTACAAACAGTCTCGGGTACCTCACACCACCCGTTATAGGTAATAGTAACTCAACCTTTACTTTACCTTTAATTCTTGTTTCTGGTTCCCTATCTTATCTTGCTGTTTAGTCTCTCATTCTCCCTCTTTATCTTTCCCTCACAAATAATCTCAGGTAACTCAAACCACTCCTTCCTTATATAGAATAATAGCAACTTTACTTCTTGCTTCTTGTTTGTTTTTTTCTTGCTTCTAATTCTTCTTCTTTCCCTACTGTTCAGTCTCTTTTGTTCCCCCTATTTATCTTTCCCTTTTAACAATCCCAGGTAACTCAGACCACTCGTTTCCTCCCCCACCAGGAGTTCTCTGTCCACCTGCAAGTACTACAAGTTTTCCTCGGAGGCCAATCTGAGGCCCATAGGGAGTGCCACGGAGGCGGGGGCGGGAAGGGCGGCGAGAGGGGCTTCTCCTGCTCCCAGTGTGGCTTCAGGTGTGATAAGGTAAGGAGGTGAAGGTGAATTTGTCTTGGAGTATCGTGAAAGAGAAATGTCTTGAAAAATATAATGTGACTAATTCTTAACCCTTTGTAACTTGGGATTGATGCTTTTTATTTTTGTTTTGTTTCATGACCCGTTTTGTGACGCGTAATGAACCTGTGTGTGTGTGTTGCAGTGGTCGGTGGGTCAGCTTCACCTCTGCAAGGATCACGCGCTGGACATGACCTCCTGAGCTGCGGGATCTGCCACACCTACAAGACGTGCACCCAGCAGCGCCTCCTCGTCCACCAGAAGGTACACTCCGACGTCAGGGAGCACATTTGTACGGTGCGTAAATGTTTGTCTGTGTGTTGCCCAGTGTCTGTCCTCTACTTATTCTTTCTCATGCATTGATTCTGTCTATTACTTAGGTTGGTGTTCTCAGATGCTTCCTTCCACCCCTCACATCAACTAATTCACAAAGACTGAAAAGGAGAGTAGTAGTAGTAGTAGTAGTAGAGAGTGTTTTCTTTGGTTCACGGTACAGAGCAAACTACCACCAGGGTCATAAAACTACCCCTGGAAATCACACCCTCACATCAACTAATTCACAAAGACTGAAAAGGAGAGTAGTAGTAGTAGTAGTAGAGAGTGTTTTCTTAGGTTCACGGTACAGAGGAAGGGTCAAACTACCACCAGGGTCATAAAACTACCCCTGGAAATGCCCAAAACTCCCATGACAGCCTTGCCAGATACGTGTGCTCGGGCGCTGAAGTGTTTGAGAATGTGACCCTTGTTCTCTTTCTGGGAGTAGCAGTTTTGTATTTTTTTATATATATTCTCTACTTATTCTCTATTGATTCTTTTTAGGGGAAGCTGTAGTTTTGTGGGTGTGTCTTTTCCATTTTATTTACCTGTTCTCTGTCAATTTTGGACGGTGAGGCAGTGGTCTTGTGTGGGCTATTTTGTGATGTAATTTTCTATCTTTTTGGGGGTGGGGGTGAGGCAGTGGTCTTGTGTGGGCTATTTTGTGATGTAATTTTCTATCTTTTTGGGGGTGGGGGTGAGGCAGTGGTCTGGTGTGGGCTATTTTGTGATGTAATTTTCTATCTTTTTGGGGGGGGGGGTGAGGCAGTGGTCTGGTGTGGGCTATTTTGTGATGTAATTTTCTATCTTTTTGGGGGTGGGGGTGAGGCAGTGGTCTTGTGTGGTCTTTTTGGGGGGTGGGGGTGAGGCAGTGGTCTGGTGTGGTCTTTTGGGGGGTGGGGTGAGGCAGTGGTCTTGTGTGGTCTATTTGGGGTGGGGGTGATGTAGTTTTCTATCTTTTTGGGGGTGGGGTGAGGCAGTGGTCTTGTGTGGTCTTTTGGGGGTGGGGGTGAGGCAGTGGTCTTGTGTGGTCTTTTTGGGGGTGGGGGTGAGGCAGTGGTCTTGTGTGGTCTTTTTTGGGGGTGGGGGTGAGGCAGTGGTCTTGTGTGGTCTTTTGGGGGGTGGGGTGAGGCAGTGGTCTTGTGTGGTCTTTTGGGGGTGGGGTGAGGCAGTGGTCTTGTGTGGTCTTTTGGGGGTGGGGGGGTGGCTGTGGTCTTGTGTGGTCTTGTTTGGGGGTGGGGGTGAGGCAGTGGTCTTGTGTGGTCTTTTTGGGGGTGGGGTGAGGCAGTGGTCTTGTTTGGTCTTTTGGGGGGTGGGGGTGAGGCAGTGGTCTTGTGTGGTCTTTTTGGGGAGTGGGGTGAGGCAGTGGTCTTGTGTGGTCTTTTGGGGTGGGGGTGAGGCAGTGGTCTTGTGTGGTCTTTGGGGTGGGGTGAGGCAGTGGTCTTGTGTGGTCTTTTGGGGGTGGGGTTGAGGCAGTGGTCTTGTGTGGTCTTTGGGGGTGGGGGTGAGGCAGTGGTCTTGTGGTTTACAAAATAAAAAATGTGTGGTAGCTACAGTAAGTCTAGTTTGGTCTTTTTCCCTACCTCCCTGCACTGATATCTTTAGGCCTCCTCACCTATTTCTGTCACCTCTTTGTGTGCCTGTGTGTTTACCTGCTTGTTGTATAAAGTAGTGTGTCTTGTTTGGTCTTTTCCAAACTACCCTCCACTAATACTCTCTCAGCCTCCTCACCTATTTCTGTTCCTTATACCTATTAAGTCTCATCTAACACACTTATCGCTGCCCTTAGACCTGTGGCAAGGGCTCAAAGTAGTGTGTCTTGTTTGGTCTCTTCCCCTAACTCTACTTTCCACTAATACCTCTTAGGCTCCTAACGTAATTCTATCCTTTCATGTAAGTTCTAATCCCATCTAACACCTTCACCACTCCCTCTTAGACCTGTGGCAAGGGGCTCAAAGTAGTGTGTCTTGTTTGGTCTCTTTCCCCAAGCTCTGCTCTCCACCAATACCTCTCTCGGCCTCCTCACTTCTTCTTACGTTCTCTCCCCTTCTGTAAGTATTCCTGTGTATTTACTTAGCCAAAATATGTCATCTTTAGCCTCTTCCCCAACTCAACTCCCCTTCCCCTCAACCAATACCTCTCAGGCTCCTAACTTAATTCTATCCTTTTATATAAGTTCTGATCCCATCCAACACCTTCACCGCTCCCTCAGACCTGTGGCAAGGGGTTCAAGCAGTCGGCGCAGCTCCTGAACCACCAGGGCACACATCACCGACCCCAAGGACATGCCTGCCTGGGCCGACAAAGCGTTCTGCGAGGAGTGCCAGAAGTGGTTCAGGGACAGAAATCGTTTCAGAAGCACAAC
>NC_066550.1:2063359-2073359 GCF_024679095.1 Eriocheir sinensis | reverse complement strand
TCCTTCCTCCCTCACTCTTTCTTAATCACTCTTCCTTCACCTCATCTGCCTCTTCTTTCTTTTGCCTTTCTTACTCTTGCCTCCTTCTCCCTTCCCTTCTTCCCTCTCCTTTCCTATCCTCTTCCTTATTCATTCTCCTTTCCTCTTCCTTTTCAGCCACTGCCTTTTCACATATTCTCACCAACCTTTTGCATCTTTCCCTTCACTCCCTCTCCCCCTCTCCTCCCCCGCCCCCGCACAACCAGACGCCTCCACCCTGGCACCACGGCCAGCACCTCCACCGGCCACCACCCCGGCCTGGCCCTGCGCCTCGTCACTTCCTTCCTTTACTGTAAAAAACTCACACCTGTAACAAGGACAAAGGGTCACTCTCCCCCTCCTCTGTGTGCCATTCCCTGCCTCAGCATATTCACTGTTGCTCTACAATGTTCCTTCCCTTCTCTCTCCACCATCATCTCCTCCCTTATATTCATGCCCGGGAAAGTTTGAAAGGTTCACTCTCTCTCCCTCCTCTGTGTGCCACTCCCTAGCCACTTTACTATCTCCCTTCCCTTCTCCCTCCCCCATCACCGCCTTCCTTAACCTCCCTTATGCTCATACCTGGGAAAGATTTAAAGCGTCACTCTCCCTCCTATGTTCCCAAGCCAGGCAGACTCACTACGCATTACTTGACACTCTCCTTTTCTTCCTCCCCCTCCCCCTCCCCCTCCCTGCCTCTCCCTTCCTTTATACACCCTTATGCTCATACCTGGGAAAGATTTAAAGCGTCACTCTCCTCCTATGTTCCCCCAAGCCAGGCAGACTCACTGTATTACTTGACACTCTCCTTTTCTTCCTCCTCCCTCCCCTCCCCCTCCCTTTTACAATCTTTGCTCATACCTGGGAAAGATTTTTAAAGGCCTCTCCTTCCCTTCCTCCATCTGGCAGACTTAACACTTCCTCCTTTTCCCTCCTGTCCATCCCTTCCTTCCCTCCTCCTTGCCTCCCTCCCTGACCCTCATCCTGTTTCTCCTTCCTTTCCCTTCTGTCTCTCCCTTCCTTCCTTTCTTCTCTCCCTGCCCGAATCTCCTTCTTCCTTTCCCTCCTGTCTCTCCTTCCCTTCCCTTTCCTTCTCTCCAATCTCCTTCTTCCTTTCCCTCCTGTCTCTCCCTTCCTTCCCTTTCCTTCTCTCCAATCTACTTCTTCCTTTCCCTCCTGTCTCTCCTTCCTTCCCTTTCCTTCTCTCAATCTCCTTCTTCCTTTCCTCCTGTCTATCCTTCCTTTCCTCCTACATGTCCCTTTCCTTTCCTCTTGCCCAAACCCCTTCCCCGCCTCACCTCCCTCCTGCGTGGTGGCCCCATGGTGAGGCACCCTGTCCAGGGTGATGGCGGGGTGGCGCCCCATCAGGCGTGTGCGCTTGGAGTCCCAGTTGTCAGGGTCCCGGGACACACGTACACCCAGCCCAGGGGAACCAAGGGAGGCCAGGGACAGCCTGGGGAGGAGAGAATCAGTGTTGGGATTACACACACACACACACACACACACACACACACACACACACACCACACACACACACACCAGGCCCATAATTTGTGGCAGATTTTAGGGTCTAGAGTCTAGTCTGGAGTGTATTACATCACAAGAACGTTGCTTAGAACTCACACAGTATGAAGACAAAGCAAGAACCACGGAAACAAGCAAACAGCAGGGCGGTGGTGCAGGTGTTGGCGCAGCAGGTGACCAGGTGTTGGCCGTGAGGGTGCCAGAACGCTGCAGTCCGTGTTGTACTGAGCAAGGACACGGCAAGACTTTGTATCAAGTATATTTATGTAATGCACAAAACATGTTACAAGGATGCCCAAGAAACTATCACATTACATCCAGTATTTATGCATGCACAAAACATGTTACAAGGATGGAAACTATCACATTACATCCAGTATTTATGCAATGCACAAAACATGTTACAAGGATGTCCCAAGAAACTAACACATTACATCCAGTATTTATGTAATGCACAAAACATGTTACAAGGATGCCCCAAGAAACTATCACATTGCATCCAGTATTTATGCAATGCACAAAACATTACAAGGATGTCCCAAGAAACTATCACATTACATCCAGTATTTATGTAATGCACAAAACATGTTACAAGGCAAGGATGCCCCAAGAAACTATCACATTGCATCCAGTATTTATGCAATGCACAAAAACATCACGCAGAGTATCGCCCGGATGTTACAAGAATGCAGCGAAAAATAAGAGATTATATCAAGTGTTCATGTAATGCACATAATACGGATGTTACAAAAATGCAGCGAGAAATTGAAACATTATTTATCAAAGAGTGTTTATGTAATGCACAAAATATCACCCCGGATGTTACAGGAATGCAGCAAGAAATAAGAGATTATATTATCAAGTGTTCATGTAATGCACAAAATATCACCCTGGATGTTACAGGAATGCAGCAAGAAATAAGAGATTATATTATCAAGTGTTTATGTAATGCACAAAATATCACCCCGGATGTTACAGGAATGCAGCAAGAAATAAGAGATTATATTATCAAGTGTTCATGTAATGCACAAAATATCACCCTGGATGTTACAGGAATGCAGCAAGAAATAAGAGATTATATGAGGCGCAATATTGGGGTAAGCGCCAACCACGTGGGTTT
Organism: Eriocheir sinensis; assembly: GCF_024679095.1. Classification (NCBI taxonomy): domain Eukaryota; kingdom Metazoa; phylum Arthropoda; class Malacostraca; order Decapoda; family Varunidae; genus Eriocheir; species Eriocheir sinensis. The sequence continues at coordinate 2,070,697 of NC_066550.1, read as the reverse complement.
GGAGTTACAATCATATACAGGTAATCTCGATTTACGCGCAGTTAGCGTTCTTGAAGAGGTCGCGTAATTCAAAACGATGTAAATCAAACAAGAGGTAGGTTTGTGTCGAAAAATAAATACCGTAATTTTTATGTATAGCGCGCATTTTTTCACATAAAATGCCTGAAAGTTTAGCCCCTGCGCGTTATACGCTGAATGTACAAATTTCAGAATGATTTTTTCTTCTTAGGATGTTTTAAGGTCTGTTTTTCGTCTTATCCAATAACAACGGCAAAGTTACCTTTATTATTGTTTATAATCCTTCATAGTCTCGTAGCTGTCCTATAATATGTTACCATAGAATACAGGGCGATCTAATAACTACTTTACAAAGACTAAATCAGTGGAAGATCGTCCATGCGTTGCTGTTATCCCGTTTTTCCGTCGGGCGCCATTTGTATGATCTTGATCTTGATGTCACAGGTGGCTTAAGATGTATGACTAAGGAGCAGTAACGAGCTACATAAAAATCATATTGGGAAAAATGTCCATGTGTTCATTATTAATTATTAATATTAGAGAATAATGGGGTGAATATGATATCAGAAACTGTACATCATGAGTCTTGAACGAGGAGTTATTTCACGCATCCCAGCTTGCCGCCATTTGCATTGTTTACAAACCACACAACCAGACCCACACATCAAACAGCTGCATGCCGCGTGTCACCAGAACCGAGATATCCACTCACACTCATTCTCAGCCTCTCTCGTGTGGAGGAAGAAATGAAGGACACCATGAGGGCTGGCTAATATTGGTACCGGTACCAAGCAGTCTGGTACTAGTACCGGTACCGTATTGTTGGTACCGTTAGTACCAGTACTGGTACCGGTACCTGCCCACCTCTTATTGTTGAGTAACGTGGCAGCGTAGGTACTGTATTGTTGTTGTTCCCAAGTGGTGCGCGTGGAAGAACTGAGCTCAGCTGTGTGGCCGTGTGAGTCTAGTTGCGTGAGACAGTCTGGTGGGCCACTCATAAAATATCGCGTATAAGGAAAAAACGCCCAAATTAAACATTTATTTGATTATGGACCCGCGTTATTTCAAAAACGCGTAAACCAAACTCGCGTAAATCGAGAGTTACCTGTACTACTATTTTGTTCCCTTCTTCTTTTATCCGAGCAAGTCGGTTTACCCAAATCAACACTTCCGGGAAATAGGTAAAAGTCTCGCTCAAACGTATGGTCCGCGCGAGGCAGGGGTGGGCATGCTGGCGGAGTAATGCTGTAAGTCCCCAGCAGGCTCTGGGAGGAAGTGATGTTGCTGTCATGTCTAACTGATCTAATTAATTTTCCTACAATTTTAACTTTGTTTTGATATTCAATAGCTGATTTTATGTACCTCTCTTTTGTTTGTTGTACTTTTATAATTGACTAGTGACAATTTTTAACTAGTTCTTCTGAGTGAACATGACTAGCTACATTAATTACAACAATTTGCATTATCTTCCGACTCACTGCATCTCTGCTTGAGGGAGTTTGCCGTCAGTTAAGTCTGTAGGCTCTGAAGAGTGGCCATTAGTCGCTTTATTAGGCTATTAATTTTGCATTATTTTCTGATTCTTTTTTTGTTTTGCGCTTCCTACATAACACGGCAGTTTTGTCTTTACACAAGCTTTATTTTGTTATCAAAATGGTGATTCAAGCTTTAAAACCAACAAAAGAATTGCAATTGAAGATGCAAAACTTGAACTGTGATTTCTGAGGTTTTTATAAACTGGCGTTTACCCCAATATCGCACGTGGCGCCTCATATCAAGTGTTCATGTAATGCACAAATCATCACCCTGGACATTACAAAAAATAAAGAACCACCACAGTCACCTCCATAGCCTTGCTGTGGTGGTGGTGGTGGCCATTACCCTCACAACACCACGCCACAGTCACCTCCATAACCTTGCTGTGGTGGTGGTGGTGGTGCCATTACCCTCACAACACCACACCACAGTCACTCTCCATAATACCTTGCTGTGGTGGTGGTGGTGGTGGCCATACCCTCACAACACCACACCACGATCAGCTCCATAACCTTGCTGTGGTGGTGGTGGTGGTAGGCCATACCCTCACAACACCACACCACAGTCACCTCCATAACCTTGCTGTGGTGGTGGTGGTGGCCATTACCTCTCACAACACCACGCCACAGTCACCTCCATAACCTTGCTGTGGTGGTGGTGGTGGTGGTGTCCAACCCTCACAACACCACACCACAGTCACCTCCATACACCTTGGTAACAGTGGTGTGGCCATTACACCCTCACAACACCACGCCACAGTCACCTCCACCAACCTTGCTGTGGTGGTGGTGGTGGCACATTACCCCTCCACAACACCACGCCACAGTCACCTCCATAACCTGCTGTGGTGGTGGTGAGTGGCCAACACACTGCACAACACCACACCACAGTCACCTCCATAACCTTGCTGTGGTGGTGGTGGTGGACATTACCCTCACAATACCCTCACACACCACAGTCACCTCCATAACCTTGCTGTGGTGGTGGTGGTACATTACCCTCACAACACCACGCCACAGTCACCTCCATAACCTGCTGTGGTGGTGGTGGCCACACCCTCACAACAACACACCACATTCACCTCCATAACCTTGCTGTGGTGGTGGTGGTGGCCATTACCCTCACAACACCATGCCACAGTCCACCTCCATAACTCTGCTGTGGTGGTGGTGGTGAGTGGTGGTAGTGGCACATTACCCTCACAACACCACACCACAGTCACCTCCATAACCTGCTGTGGTGGTGGTGGTGGTACACACCCTCACAACACCACACCACAGTCACCTCCATAACCTGCTGTTGTGGTGGTGGTGGTGTGTACCCCTCACAACACCACACCACAGTCACCTCCATAACCTGCTGTGGTGGTGGTGGCACACTTCCCTCACAACACCACGCCACAGTCACCTCCACTTAATGCTTGCTGTGGTGGTGGTGGTGGTGGCCACACCCCACAACACCACACCACAGTCACCCCATGCACCTTTTGCATGGTGGTGGGTGGTGGTGGCCATACCCTCACAACACCACACCACAGTCACCTCCATAACCTTGCTGGTGGTGGTGGTGGTGGTGGTGATGGCCATTACCCTCACAACACCACGCCACAGTCACCTCCATAACCTTGCTGTGGTGGTGGTGGTGAGCCACACCCTCACAAACACCACACCACAGTCACCTCCATAACCTGCTGGGTGGTGGTGGTGGTGGTGGTGGTGGTACACACCTCACTAACACCACGCCACAGTCACCTCCATAACCTTGCTGTGGTGGTGGTGGTAGGTGGCCATTACCTCTGGCACAACACACACCTGGCCAGTCACTCCATAACCTTGCTGTGGTGGTGGTGGTGGTGGTGGTGGCTATTACACACTCACAACACCACACCCACAGTCACCTCCATAACCTTGCTGTGGTGGTGGTGGGTGGTGGTGGCTACATTACCCTGGGCTACACACCACACACACCAGTCACCTCCCATAACCTTGCTGTGGTGGTGTGGTGGTGTGTGCACATTTCACCCTCACAACACCACGCCACAGCGTCACCTCCATAACCTTGCTGTGTAGGTGGTGGTGCCATTACCCTCACAACACCACACCACAGTCACCTCCATAACCTTGCTGTGGTGGTGGTGGTGGTGGTGAAAAGCCACATCTGCTGAACACCACAATCATACAGTCACCTCCATAACCTTGCAGGCTGGTGGTGGTGGGTGGTGGTGGCTATTACCCTCACAACACCACACCACAGTCACCTACATAACGGTTGCTGTGGTGGGTGGTGGTGGTGGTAGGCTACACACTTCACAACACCACGCCACAGTCACTCCATACACCTTGCTGTGGTGGTGGTGGCCACACACTCACAACACCACGCCACAGTCAAACCTCCATAACCTTGCTGTGGTGGTGGTGGTGGTGGCCATTACCTCCTACACAACACCACACCACAGTCACCTTCATACCTTATATGGGGTGGTGGTGGTGTGCCATTACCCTCACAACACCACACCACAGTCACCTCTCCATAACCTTGCTGTGTGTGGTGGTGGTGGTGGTGGTGGTGGCCATGTACCCACATAACACCACACCACAGTCACCTCCATAACCTGTTGCTGTGGTGGTGGTGGTGGCCATCACGCCTCACAAACACCACACCACAGGTCACCCATAACCTTTGCTGTGGTGGTGGTGGTGTAGGTGGTGGCCATGACTTTCACAACACCACACCACAGTCACCTCCATAACCTTGCTGTGGTGCAGGTGGTGGTAGGTACATTACCCTCACAACACTTTCACACCACAGTCACTCTCCATAACCTTGCTGTGGTGGGTGGTGGTGGCCACACCACAACACCACGCCACAGTCACCTCCATAACCTTCCAGCTGTGGTGGTGGTGGTGGTGGTGGCCATGGCCCTCAACACCACGCCACAGTCACCCAAACCTTGCTGGTGGTGGTGGTGGTGGCCATTACCTCAACACCAAGCCACAGTCACCTCCAAAACCTTGCTGTGGTGGTGTGTGGTGGCAGACCATTAACCCTCACAACACCACACCACAGTCCGGCCACAGTCACCTCCGTAATGTCATTGTAGTTGGGCAATGCCTGGCCACTCGACGTGCAGTCCGGGTCCACCACCTCACCGAAGACACTAAGCGACCCACCACCGCCCTGACGGTCTCCCTGGTGTAGATGGAAAACTGACCATTCTTACGCTGGGCACGGCCAGCTCCACTGCGGCCACATACAGGTATCTCCCCGCCCGGCCTGACTTCCGGTACCACCCTCACTCAAGGCCAGTGTGTTAGGACCTGGATGATCCACTACCATCATTACTCTCGGAAGTCCCCGCGTCGGCAGACACACTTCTCCATGTCCTTCCTTCCTCCACACCTGGAACAACCTGGTGTTAACGTAGGAGGGGCCGCGCTGCCCCAGCACAACAGTATGAACTGTCTGCCTGCGGGGTAAGTCAGCTCAGACGGATTTGACCTGCCGCGGCGCTGCTCGGCCAGGACAGGTCCAGGAACACCGTGCAGGGGGGAGGCGGCACACCTCGCTCACCTGGTGTAGGGTTGCCGCGCCCAGTGGCGTGGGGAATGGAGTCCTTCAGGGCGGAGGCACAGCTGGCCGGCTTCAAGGCTTATTCTTGGCGTGTCAGGCGCTTGGACCTTCCGCCTGGTGGATTGGGGCAACACCCGGCCAGCCTTCCAGCAGGGCGCCTTCACGTGGCTGCTGCCAGGCGTCAGCTGCGGAGGTCCTCGGCCGCTCACGCCCACAGCAACAGATGAGGTAGTCTGGTCCATGACTGTGGAGAGTCTGGGTCTGCTCTGGGGCCTGGGCTCCTTTCTCCCAGCAAGTGCGCCCAGAGCTGCCCCTGGACAGCCTGGACAGCCTCCAGGGCTGCACTAGATGCCTCTCTCACCTTCCCATGGCGGAGTGGTGACGGTGCTGGCATCAGGAAACCTCTTCTCGGCACCCTCCACCAGCCTGCTCTGCCCTCGCCAGTCCAACGAAACACTTCACCTCACCGCCGCCGCCTGCTTCTTGCTCTGTTGCAAGGGTGCGCAGCAACGTCTCCAGCATGGCCTGCAGCCCTGCTCTTCCTTCTTCAGCTCCTCCTCCTTGGCCGCCACATCGGGACTCCTTCCTGCTGCAGGAGCTCCTCGGCACTCCTGCTCTGGTCCACCAGTCCCAGGAGCCTGTCCCTCCAGCTGCTGTTGCTGTTGCCCCCAGCCTGCCAGGGTCGTCTGGTATACTGGTCCAGCTAGACTGGAGCCTCCCGGCAGTAGTGGTGATGGCGTGGCCACAACTGTGGCCTCCCTGTTCCTGCAGGAAGCGAACGCATTTCTTGAGAGACCCGTCAGTCCTTCTTGCCAGTCCGCCCCTGATGGTGCTCCTTTCCCCGGCACTCCGGGTGGCGGCGAGGCTGCTGCTGCTGCTAAGCTGCCACCTGGGCTGCCTCCTCATCATAAAGGCCCCAATAGCATAGCAGACAGGGAAACTGTCTCCTCGGGCACACAGCATGGTTGACGTAATTTGGCACTTGGGCAGGCAACACGGCCCCTGCTCCTCCAGCTGGTTCTATGCACAGCGTGCAGACAGTGTGGCCAATAGGCAGGTTGCGCGGCGCCGCTGAATACGCATCGGAAGCCATCATAGCCTGTCAGGCACACTGGACACCTCATAATGCCGTCACAGTGTCTCATGTTCTTCATCACCTGTCTCCGGCCCTGCACATCCTGTCTCCCCCTCCCTCAGCAGAGCCTCCATGACGCTGGTAGGTGGTGGTGGTGTTGAGGGGCTTGATGGCCTGACAGACTAGAAAAAGAAAAGGGGGAATAATTTAACAATATACAATTTGGAAGAAAGTGAGAGAAATATTAGGTGATCAAGCAAATAAAGAAGTATGAGAGAAAGTGTTGTGAGGCATTTGAGTAAATGAAGTTGTGGAAGAAAACCATTAATTAAACAGGTGATCAGGCTGGGCAGAGAGACAGGCTGCCAACAGGCTGACCACAGTGCTGCGATGGAAGATGAGAGACGTGAAATGGAAAGTGCTGAAGAATGCAAGAGAAAATCTGAAACACACAAGAAAAGAAGCCTTGGACCAAGAAAGTAGCAGTGGTGTAAGGACATGACTCAGAAAAGAAAGGAGGGTGAAACCTAAGATTTTGTATGAAAAGTTACTTGAAAAGAGAAATAGAGAGCTGGGCTGAAGTGGCCATCAGGGACGGCGCAAACTCATGAGAGAAAGCAGTGTGCAAAGCTTGAATAGGGAAAAGAGGAAAACACAAATGGCACACTCAGGGACGGCAAACTCATGGGGAGGAAAGCAGTGTAGCAGCTTGAATAGGAAAGAGGAAAACACAATGGCACATCAGGGATTTACAAACTTCATGGGAGGAAAAAGCAGGCAGCTGAATAGGAAAAGAGGAAACACAATGGGCACATCAGGGACGCAGCAAACTCATGAGAGGAAAGCAGTGCAGCTTGAATAGGGAAAAGAGGAAAACACAATGGCAATATCAGGGACGGCAACCAAGGAGAGGAAAGCAGGTGCAGCTTGAATAGGAAAAGAGGAAAACCATTAAATGGTACATTTAATCAAAAAAGAAACATACCTGTAAATACAATATTGTGCTGATTAATATACAAGGGATTATAACCTAAATTAGTAGAGGTGGAGAATATAATAGAAAATGATTTGATATAGTGTGTGTCACAGAAAGTTCGATCAATATGGCTGACACAAGGATTAAACAGGTGGACAGTTTT
>NC_066550.1:1910892-2002925 GCF_024679095.1 Eriocheir sinensis | reverse complement strand
AGATTCCGCCATCATCGCTCGCTGAGTGGCAGTGGGACGTAATAAAACACCTCATGATGAATTTTTGATTTATTTAATTTTTCGATGCCCAATGATTAATGTAGAATCACTTAGGTTTAAGAACAGACCACCTAGTCTGGACCATGGGGTCTGTGTGGTCTGATTTTCTATGTAATTCTATGTAAGTAATAGCTTTTTATTTGTTTGTGTAAAGCAACACTGGACACCTGTCTCCATATTTCTCACAAACCAACACTTTTTCGCGTTTACCAAAAGCTTGGAAAGGAAGCTGCACTATACCCATTTTTAAAGGGAAAGGAGATGCTTTGAAATGTGGTAACTCTAGGGGGATAAGGTTACTGGAGCATGGCATGAAGGTATATGAAAAAGTCCTGGAGAAGAGGCTGAGAAGGATAATAAGAATTGCTAAATGTCAGTTTGGCTTTTGCCCTGGGAGATAAACAAGTGAAGCAATATATACTATGAGAGGGCTTCAGGAAAGGTTTATGGAGCAGAGGAGGAGATTGTATCATGTTTTTGTAGATCTAGAGAAGGCATTTGACAGAGTACCAAGGGAAATTCTAAGATGGGCATTGAGAAGGCAAAGAGTACCAGAAAGATTGGTCGAATCGGTGATGGGACTATGTGAAGGTAGAAAATAGAGGATGAAAACAGTGGTGGGAACATCAGATGAGTTCAAAATTGGAGTGGGGTTCACCATGGATCTGCCCTTAGCCCGCTCTTGTTTATAACAGTAATGGAGGAGGCAACAAGGGAAGCAAGGAGAGGCACCATGGGAGCTGCTGTCTGCAGATGACTTGGTAGTAAATGCAGAGACGGCAGAAGAAGTGAAAGAAAAGTTTAATAAATGGAAGGAAGGAATGGAGGAGAGAGGTTTGAAAATTACTATGTAAAAAAGTAGGCTACATGGTGACTGGAAAAGAAGCAAGAGAAAAGATTAAATGAGGGAAATATCCATGTGGATGCTGTGGGAAGGAGGAGGTGTTAATTCTGTCTTGTGCACATGTTGCAGGCAGTGGTGCCACCTTAGATGCTCAGGCCTCAGAAATGTAAGAGGAGAGCAGAATTTTACATGCCCAGCTTGTGTAAGGAGACAGCAAGGCCAAGAAACTGAGAGGGATGAACTAGAGGTGAATGGAGGAAAGCCAGATGAGGTAGAACATTTCTGTTGTTTGGGAGATGTTCTGGACTGTGAGGCAGGAGTGGAGAGGACAGTGAGAGCGAGAGTGGCGGCAGCGTGGTTAAAGTGGAGGAGGTGGCTGGTCTACTTGTGAATCACAGCATCCCTTAAAGAGCAGAGCAGGGGTGTGCCAAGCGTGTATTAGATCAGTGATGTTGTATGGAGCAGAAACATGGGCGCTAACTCTAAAATTGATGGAGGTATTGAGAGCAAGTGATTGCAGAATGCTGAGGTATATGGCGGGGATCAGGTGGCAAGACAGGGTGTCCAGTGCAGATGTAGCTAACAGATGTGGAGTAGAGGACCTGGAAACAGTGCTCAGAAGGAAAGACTCTGATGGTTTGGACATGTAAAGAGAGCAGGTGAGGATACAGTGTTGGGAGTTGTGGAGAATTTAGAGGTAGAAGGAAGGAGGCCAGTTGGTAGACCTAGGAAAACGTGGAGAAGGTGTATACAGGAAGACTTGGCATTGCTGGGATTGGATGAGCATCAAGCAGAAGACAGAGTAGAATGGAGGAGAGCCATAAAGCGTCCAACCGCTCAGGAAGAGTGAAAACGGACATTAAACGAAATGATGATGATTTTATAGTATCCTTGTGTATGTGTACCTATAGAAGGAAATATTTGCAGGACTGAATTAAAGCTTTACTTCTTTATACATGCTCTGACTTGTTTAACTTTGGTCTAATTTTTGCTTTAACTATTCATCTTGATATTAAGTTTCAGTAAGATAACCTGACTCGTACATGCATGCATTCTAGTATAATATAATATTCAGGCTAAGCTTTTATTTCTGGAAGACCATATTTTTTCTTATTTCTTCCACAATAAACAAATTTAAGTAAGCTGGTGGTGTGCAAGATTTTTTGAGATTAATTTTCAAGTTTTAATTTTTCAAAGTCTTTACATTTTTCTCTTATTCCTTACACATAAAAGAAAGTAAAGGAAGTATTTAAGGTCATCTAACATCAACAAAATATCCAATTGAGTTCAAGATGAGTTGGTTATGGTGTAAGGTCACTTGAGGTCATCTAAGGTCATGTAAGGGTAACCGATCCTTTGTGTCCCAACAGGGGAGATCAGCATCCATTGGTGTGGGTTCTGCTCCGAGGACTTCCTGGGCCCGAGGGAGTGCAAGGAACATATAAGTAAGGTGAGGCTCTTCTCTCGCTCCATTCCTCTCCTCCCATCTCTTCTCACTTTCCTTCTTGCTCCTTTTATCAGTTCCTCCCTTCCCACCTTTTCCTCTAATATCCACTTCCATCCACTGTTCCCATTTATCTCTGTTCTCTTATGTCCCTCCATGCCTCTGCCTTTCCTTCCATCTTCATTCCTGTCTCCGTTTATCACCTCCTCCCTTCCCTCAGTCTTGTGTCACTATTTCCCATTCATCTTAGTTAGGTCACCTCTTTCCTTTCATCCTTCCACACTACAAAAAAGGGAAATTTATCGCTGACATTTAGGCTTCATTCAATTTTATATGAAGTAATTTCCTCCAGTGGGCAGTGTTTTTGTTTAGCCTTATTTATGTCGCCTTGAGCTGCCTCCCTTCCTGTAACAAAGAAATATAAAACTGACCTTCTGCTCCACCCCCCATATTGATCCCCTCTTCTTCTCCCTCCCATTATTCTCCTTCATGCCCCTTTTGTTCCTCTTCCTCCCTCACATTCTGCTCCACCCCCCATATTGATCCCCTCTTCTTCTCCCTCCCATTATTCTCCTTCATGCCCCTTTTGTTCCTCTTCCTCCCTCACATTCTGCTCCACCCCCCATATTGATCCCCTCTTCTTCTCCCTCCCATTATTCTCCTTCATGCCCCTTTTGTTCCTCTTCCTCCCTCACATTCTGCTCCACCCCTCATTTTATTTCCCTTCGCCCCTTCACCCTACAGGAGCACCCCAGCAGGAGGCCGCGGGGAGGTGGTCCGGGGCAGCACCCCCCCCGGGGCAGCCAGGTGAAGTACCCGCCCCAGCCCGGCACACTCATGGGCCACAGGAAGGCACGCTCACCTGGCCAGGTCAGTGTCGTTAGTGTGTGCCTTACCTGCTCTTGTGTCTGTGTGGAGTTTGTTTTTACTTTTAACTATTTTCAGTGTTTCCTTTTCACTTTATGGCACTGCTCTCTCCCTCTCTTACTCTTCACCCATCTTACTCATAAAAGTCCTCTTGTGTCCACTGCCCTCTTCATTTTTTCCCTCCTCTTCATGCCCTTTCTCCATCCCTTCTTTCCTTCTCTTCTTTTGTGCCTCCTTCTTCTGTCATCTCCAAATTCTTGTGCGTCCTTTTTCTGTCATCTTTCTTGTGTGTCTGTCTATAAGTGCAGCTCAGTCCTCTGTTTCTCCTGCCATTCAGTCGCCTTCATTCCGGCCCTGTTTCTCTGTTGTTATAAGACCCCTTTGTTTATCGAGCTATTTAAATCCCAGGGTTGTGCCTTACTGTTAATGTCTTCCCCTTTCCATGCTCTTTTGTTTCTTATCCTTCTTCCTTCCTTCCTTCCTTCCTTCCTTCCTTCCCTCCTTCTTCTCTTTGGCCTCCTTTTCCTCATCCTTGAATTCTCTCCTTAGCTCATTCCAGTCCTCTCCTTTTCTCTATTCTCCTTGTATCACTCCCTCCCTCCCTTGCTTTCCCTTCACTTCCCTCGACTTCATTTTTTAGTCCTTATTCATTTTTTCTTACCTTCCTGTTCCTAGCTATGCACACTTTCCTATCAAATCTTTATGAATAATGCCCACACTACACTTTGTTCTATGTCATCCCTATATTCTTCTGCTCACCTTGCTTTCCCTTCATTACCCACTCACAGGAAGAGACTACAGGTCCAGGTGGAGGTGGAGGAGAGGAGGGGGAGGAGGTGGAGGGCAAGAGGAAGGTGAGGACTCCGAGGGCTCTGCAGGAACAGTTTTGGCTGCAGAAACAACGGCCAAAACCTGTGTGTTCCGTGGAGGTGGAGAAGAAGCACAAGTAGGTCCCTTAGGGGTGTGGGAAGGGGCTGAGTAGGAGTGGTAGTAGTAGCAGTAGTAGTAGTAGTAGTAGTAGTAGTAGTAGTAGTGTTGGTAGAGGAAGTAACAGTAGTATTGAGATTAGAGAAAGGAGGAAAGATGTGAAAAGTTTCCTCAGCACCTCTTAACCCATTCCAGTATTTCACCCACTTAGTGTAGAATTTATCACCCCATTTAATCCTTGCTAGTAGTAGTAGTAGTAGTAGTAGTAGTAGTAATGGTTGTAGTTGCAGTAATAGTCGTAACTTTACCTTTACTTCCCTTTTAATCCCTGTTTCTGGTTCCCTTCCTTTCCTTACTATTCAACCTCTCTCATTCCCCTTGTTTTACCTTTCCCTTACCAATGATCTCGGGTACCTCAGAATACTCCTTAAATATTGTTTGTTTTACCTTTACTGTTTCTTTCATTTCTTGTTTGTTGTTCCTTGTTTCTGGTTCCCTTCCTTACTTACTGTGCAGCCTCCCTCATTCCCCCTTATTTACCTTTCCCTTACAAACAGTCTCGGGTACCTCAGAATACTCCTTAAATATTGTTTGTTTTACCTTTACTGTTTCTTTCATTTCTTGTTTGTTGTTCCTTGTTTCTGGTTCCCTTCCTTACTTACTGTGCAGCCTCCCTCATTCCCCTTATTTACCTTTCCCTTACAAACAGTCTCGGTACCTCACACCACCGTTACAGGTAATAGTAACTCAACCTTTACTTTACCTTTAATTCTTGTTTCTGGTTCCCTATCTTATCTTGCTGTTTAGTCTCTCATTCTCCTCTTTATCTTTCCCTCAAATAATCTCAGGTAACTCAAACCACTCCTTCCTTATATAGAATAATAGCAACTTTACTTCTTGCTTCTTGTTTGTTTTTTTGCTTCTAATTCTTCTTCTTTCCCTACTGTTCAGTCTCTTTTGTTCCCCTATTTATCTTTCCCTTTTAACAATCCCAGGTAACTCAGACCACTCGTTTCCTCCCCACCAGGAGTTCTCTGTCCACCTGCAAGTACTACAAGTTTTCCTCGGAGGCCAATCTGAGGCCCATAGGGAGTGCCACAGGCGGGGCGGGAAGGGCGGCGAGAGGGCTTCTCCTGCTCCCAGTGTGGCTTCAGGTGTGATAAGGTAAGGAGGTGAAGGTGAATTTGTCTTGGAGTATCGTGAAGAGAAATGTCTTGAAAAATATAATGTGACTAATTCTTAACCCTTTGTAACTTGGGATTGATGCTTTTTATTTTTGTTTTGTTTCATGACCCGTTTTGTGACGCGTAATGAACCTGTGTGTGTGTGTTGCAGTGGTCGGTGGGTCAGCTTCACCTCTGCAAGGATCACGCGCTGGACATGACCTCCTGAGCTGCGGGATCTGCCACACCTACAAGACGTGCACCCAGCAGCGCCTCCTCGTCCACCAGAAGGTACACTCCGACGTCAGGGAGCACATTTGTACGGTGCGTAAATGTTTGTCTGTGTGTTGCCCAGTGTCTGTCCTCTACTTATTCTTTCTCATGCATTGATTCTGTCTATTACTTAGGTTGGTGTTCTCAGATGCTTCCTTCCACCCCTCACATCAACTAATTCACAAAGACTGAAAAGGAGAGTAGTAGTAGTAGTAGTAGAGAGTGTTTTCTTTGGTTCACGGTACAGAGCAAACTACCACCAGGGTCATAAAACTACCCCTGGAAATCACACCCTCACATCAACTAATTCACAAAGACTGAAAAGGAGAGTAGTAGTAGTAGTAGTAGAGAGTGTTTTCTTAGGTTCACGGTACAGAGGAAGGGTCAAACTACCACCAGGGTCATAAAACTACCCCTGGAAATCACACCCTCACATCAACTAATTCACAAAGACTGAAAAGGAGAGTAGTAGTAGTAGTAGTAGAGAGTGTTTTCTTAGGTTCACGGTACAGAGGAAGGGTCAAACTACCACCAGGGTCATAAAACTACCCCTGGAAATGCCCAAAACTCCCATGACAGCCTTGCCAGATACGTGTGCTCGGGCGCTGAAGTGTTTGAGAATGTGACCCTTGTTCTCTTTCTGGGAGTAGCAGTTTTGTATTTTTTTATATATATTCTCTACTTATTCTCTATTGATTCTTTTTAGGGGAAGCTGTAGTTTTGTGGGTGTGTCTTTTCCATTTTATTTACCTGTTCTCTGTCAATTTTGGACGGTGAGGCAGTGGTCTTGTGTGGGCTATTTTGTGATGTAATTTTCTATCTTTTTGGGGGTGGGGGTGAGGCAGTGGTCTTGTGTGGGCTATTTTGTGATGTAATTTTCTATCTTTTTGGGGGTGGGGGTGAGGCAGTGGTCTGGTGTGGGCTATTTTGTGATGTAATTTTCTATCTTTTGGGGGGTGGGGGTGAGGCAGTGGTCTGGTGTGGGCTATTTTGTGATGTAATTTTCTATCTTTTTGGGGGTGGGGGTGAGGCTGTGGTCTTTTGTGGTCTTTTTGGGGCTGGGGGTGAGGCAGTGGTCTTGTGTGGTATTTTGGGGGGTTGGGGGTGAGGCAGTGGTCTTGTGTGGGCTATTTTGTGATGTAATTTTCTATCTCTATGGGTGTGTGGGTGAGGCAGTGGTCTTGTGTGGTCTTTTTGGGGGGTGGGGGTGAGGCAGTGGTCTTGTGTGGTCTTTTTTGGGGGTGGGGGTGAGGCAGTGGTCTTGTGTGGTCTGTTTGGGGCTGGGGGTGAGGCAGTGGTCTTGTGTGGTCTTTTTGGGGGGTGGGGGTGAGGCAGTGGTCTTGTGTGGTCTTTTTGGGGGGTGGGGGTGAGGCAGTGGTCTTGTGTGGTCTTTTTGGGGGGTGGGGGTGAGGCAGTGGTCTTGTGTGGTCTTTTTGGGGGGTGGAGGTGAGGCAGTGGTCTTGTGTGGTCTTTTTGGGGGGTGGGGGTGAGGCACTCACCCCAGAGGACAAGAAGCCATGGGGTGCGGCACAATTGGCAAGCCGTGAACTGACAGACACTGGACAGCACCCTGGCAGAACGTGTACAGAACAGGAGTCTGGAGGCAGTGCAGGGTGAGTCTCAGCCTGGTGACGATCCTTGTCCTGATATACCCAGCATCTCTCCCCCCTCCACACATGTCCACACCATCTCCAGCATCCTGATATACCCAGCATCTCTCCCCCCTCCACACATGTCCACACCATCTCCAGCATCCTGATATACCCAGCATCTCTCCCCCCTCCACCCATGTCCACACCATCTCCAGCATCCTGATATACCCAGCATCTCTCCCCCCTCCACACATGTCCACACCATCTCCAGCATCCTGATATACCCAGCATCTCCCCCCTCCACACATGTCCACACCATCTCCAGCATCCTGATATACCCAGCATCTCTGCCCCCTCCACACATGTACACACCATCTCCAGCATCCTGATATACCCAGCATCTCTCCCCCTCCACACATGTCCACACCATCTCCAGCATCCTGATATAGCCAGCATCTCTCCCCCCTCCACACCTGTCCACATCACCTCCAGCATCCTGATATACCCAGCATCTCTCCCCTCCACACATGTCCACACCATCTCCAGCATCCTGATATACCCAGCATCTCGCGCCCCTCCACACATGTCCACACCATCTCCAGCATCCTGATATACCCAGCATCTCTCCCCTCCACACATGTCCACACCATCTCCAGCATCCTGATATACCCAGCATCTCCCCCCTCCACACATGTACACACCATCTCCAGCATCCTGATATACCCAGCATCTCTCCCCCCTCCACACATGTCCACACCATCTCCAGCATCCTGATATACCCAGCATCTCTCCCCCTCCACACATGTCCACACCATCTCCAGCATCCTGATATACCCAGCATCTCCCCCCTCCACACATGTCCACACCATCTCCAGCATCCTGATATAGCCAGCATCTCCCTCCCCTCCACACATGTCCACACCATCTCCAGCATCCTGATATACCCAGCATCTCTCCCCCCTCCACCCATGTCCACACCATCTCCAGCATCCTGATATACCCAGCATCTCTCCCCCCTCCACACATGTCCACACCACCTCCAGCATCCTGATATACCCAGCATCTCCCTCCCCTCCACACATGTCCACACCATCTCCAGCATCCTGATATACCCAGCATCTCTCCCCCCTCTACACATGTCCACACCATCTCCAGCATCCTGATATACCCAGCATCTCCCTCCCCTCCACACATGTCCACACCATCTTCAGCATCCTGATATACCCAGCATCTCTCCCCCCTCCACACATGTCCACACCATCTCCAGCATCCTGATATACCCATCATCTCCCTCCCCTCCACACATGTCCACACCATCTCCAGCATCCTGATATACCCAGCATCTCCCTCCCCTCCACACATGTCCACACCATCTCCAGCATCCTGATATACCCAGCATCTCTCCCCCCTCCACACATGTCCACACCATCTCCAGCATCCTGATATACCCAGCATCTCTCCCCCCTCCACACATGTCCACACCATCTCCAGCATCCTGATATACCCAGCATCTCTCCCCTCCACACATGTCCACACCATCTCCAGCATCCTGATATACCCAGCATCTCTCCCCCCTCCACACCATCTCCAGCATCCTGATATACCCAGCATCTCTCCCCCCTCCACACATGTCCACACCATCTCCAGCATCCTGATATACCCAGCATCTCCCTCCCCTCCACACATGTCCACACCATCTCCAGCATCCTTCTCCTGTACATACCCAGCATCTTCCCTCATCCACATGTCCAAACCATCTCCCCTTCTCCTCATATACCCTGCCTCTCTCTCCTCCACACATGTCCACACCATCCCCAGCGCTTCAAACTTCACCTACATCTTAGAGATCAATGTTGAAATTATACACATTTTTGTACTTCAATGGCATGTTTGTTGATTTTATACAGACGTTAATGGCTGCAGTATTGTACAGTATAGAACATGTTGCTAACGAGTCCCTTGTCGGCAGATCCTGGGAGGGGACGGAAAGAGGGAAGAATGAAGGAAGGAAGGAAGGAAGGAAGGAAGGAAGGAAGGAGGGAAGAAGGAAGGAAGGGACACACCTCAACTAACAGGACTCAGATCATCAAGGTTCACAGTCCACCAGGAGTAGCCCAGAGAGGGAGTCCAGTCTACCACGGGACAGTCCACTCGTCAAGGTCCAGCCAGGTCTATTGTTGACAGTCTGGGAACGGGAGGAAGGAAGGAAAAGGAAGGACAGAAGGAAGGAACACACACACTCATATTCTTAACTTCTGTCTTTCTTACTGATGCGATATTTCTTCTCCTCCTCCTCTTCTCCACAATGTGTTGAGTAGGTGGGTGTTGATACAATTGCTTTTCTCTCTCTCTCTCAATCCATCTATTTTTCTCTATTATTTCCCTTCTTTATCTTACTTTCTCCCTCTTCCTCTCATCATTACATTTTCTCTTCTTTATCATACTTTCTCCTCCTCTGTTCATAATCTCTCTCTCTCTCTCCCCTGTTATCTCATTCTCCTCTGTCTCTCTTCATTCTTAATTTTTATTTGTCATTTTCCTCTCTCTCTCTCTCTCTCTCTCTCTCTCTCTCTCTCTCTCTCTCTCTCTCTCTTCATCACTTCTAGGTAAACTTCTTTTTATTTAAATAGGGGAAGTTAGACACAAACTAAACAATTATTTTTTATTAACAAAAACAGACACACCAGCACTGAGGAAGGTCATATATGGCTGGGAAGGGAAGGAGGGGGGGGGGAGGTCCTTGTATGTGGCTGGGGGCTATGTGGGGTATGTCAAGATCCAGTGGGTTGAATCCAGTGGGTCCTGTGGGTGTGGTGAGTGGGTATATATATATATATATATATATATATATATATATATATATATATATATATATATATATATATATATATATATATATATATATATATATATATATATATATATATATATATATATATATATATTTATTACTAATAAAATTAACAAAAAAAATTAGGTGTTTCATATGTGTGTGTGTGTGTGTGTGTGTGTGTGTGTGTGTGTGTGTGTGTGTGTGTGTGTTTGTGTTATTTCTTCTCCTCTTCTTCCTCCCCCTCCTCCGCCGCCGCCGCTGCCCCACAGCTGCAGGCCGGGCGGAGGCTGAGCTGCGGCCCCACGATGGACGAGGTGTTTGCGGCCACCAAGACAAAGTGTTCGCTGAGCCCCGCCACAGCACACACCAGCCTGCACATCCAGCTGCCGCCCCCTCAGGACACGCCCCCGCCCCCACCTCCGTCACCGAGACCCCCGCAGCCTCACCCAGCTATGGGGGGAGGAGAAGAGGAGGTGTTAGTTGGGGTGTGACAGTGTGTTGATGGTGAATAAATAGGGAGGAGGGAAGAAAAAGAAGAAGTTAGGGATTGTGTGTTTATTCCATAGTTAATAGAATGAAAATGGATATATGGTTTTTAAAAATTGTGCTTTAGAGAAAAAAAGATATGGAGAAGGAGTTGATTAAATTTACACATCTTTGATTCTATATTGTTTGCAGTGAATAAAAGATGAGGAAAAGGAGGAGGATAACAATAGCAAACACACAAAATGCCAACTACAAAGATGTATAACTAAATAAACAACACAAGAATAACAAAAATGTGCGATAATAATGCAATGAAAACTGAAGAGAGATGGAACATTGCGCTCTTGAGAATAAACACAAATCTATACAAACATTCTACACACACAAAAAAAGAAAAATAGAAAGAAAAATAAAACCAAAACATTCTTACCTTTTCCCGATGAAGGAGGAGGAGATCTTGGAGACAGTGACCTGGTGGAGGTGATGATGACCATGATGATGAGGGGGAGGAGGAGATCTTGGAGACAGTGACCTGGTGGAGGTGATGATGACCATGATGATGAGGGGGAGGAGGAGATCTTGGAGACAGTGACCTGGTGGAGGTGATGATGACCATGATGATGAGGGGGAGGAGGAGATCTTGGAGACAGTGACCTGGTGGAGGTGATGATGACCATGATGATGAGGGGGAGGAGGAGATCTTGAAGACAGCGCCGCCCCCCCGTCACCCACACACCCGCAGCCTCCACCAGGCGGCTCAGCACAGACTCGCTGCCCTGACGGAAGGAATTGCTGACTGCTTGACACACACACACACACACACACACACACACACCACCACCGCGCCGCCCCCCGTCACCCACACACCCGCGGCCTCCACCAGGCGGCTCAGCACAGACTCGCTGCCCTGACGGTAGGAATTGCTGACTGTTTGACACACACACACACACACACACCACCCCAGCGCCGCCCCCCGTCACCCACACACCCGCGGCCTCCACCAGGCGGCTCAGCACCGACTCGCTGCCCTGACGGAAGGAATTGCTTACTGCTTGACACACACACAAAAAAAATAAATAAATAAATAAATAAATAAAAATAAATAAAAATAAATAAAAAAAATTAAAAAATAGATAAATAAATAAATAAATACAAATAAATAGATAAATAAATAAATAAATAAAAATAAATAGATAAATAAATAAATAAATAAGTAAATAGATAAATAAATAAATAATTGATGTGTATTATTCTAGTGTATTTTTTTGTTTACTTTTTTTTTCCTGGTCTTTGTTCTTTTCTTCCACTCTCAAATCACACTCTTCCTTCTCTTCCCTTATTCTTACTTTGTTTTTTCCTTTTTTTCTCTTGTTTTCTCTCCTTTTACCCTTTTCTTTGTAATTTCCTTCTCCTTAGACGTCCCATTGGCTATTTCCTTCCTTCCTTCCTTTACTCCTTCTTTTCCTCTCTCTCTCTCTCTCTCTCTCTCTCTCTCTCTCTCTCTCTCTCTCTCTCTCTCTCTCTCTCCTGCTTGGTGTTTTCTCTTCCTTGCTTCTGCTGTACATTTTCAGCTCCTAAGCCACCTCTACTTTCCTCTCTCTTCTCCTCTAAATCATCTTCCTGTGCATCCATTCCTTGTTCATTGTTTCCTTCATCTTTTCTTTAAGCATTCTCCTCCTCCTCTCTCTCTTAACACAAACAACTCTCATATAATTTCTTTTCACCTCCTTTCCTCACATTACTCTTGTAGCTTGTCTCCTCCTCCTCCACCTCCTCTGTTCTTATATATTTCCTTCCTCTCCTTCCCCTTAAAGGATTTCCTCTTCTATGTTCCTCTATCTCCATAAACGCTTCCCTTCCTCCCTCACTCTTTCTTAATCACTCTTCCTTCACCTCATCTGCTTCCTCTACTTTCTTTTGCCTTTCTTACTCTTTGCCTCCTTCTCCCTCCATTCCCTTCTTCCCTCTCCTTTCCTATCCTCTGCCTTATTCATTCTCCTTTCCTCGTCCTTTTCAGCCACTGACTTTTCACATATTCTCACCAACCTTTGCATCTTTCCCTTCCTCTCCCTCTCCTCCTCCTCCCCTCACCACCTGGCGCCTCCAGCGTGGCACCCTGGCACTCACGGCCCGCACCTCCACCAGCCACCACCCGGCCTGGCCCTGCCTCGGCACTTCCTTCCTGTACTGTAAAAAACTCACACCTGTAACAAGGACCAAGGGTCACTCTCCCCCTCCTCGTTGTGCCATTCCATGCCTCATCAGATTAACTGTTGCTCTACAATGTTCCTTCCTTCTCTCTCCACCATCATCTCCTCCCTTATATTCATGCCGGAAAGTTTGAAAGGTTCACTCTCTCCCTCCTCTGTGTGCCACTCCCTAGCCACTTTACTATCTCCTTCCCTTCTCCTCCCCATCACCGCCTTCCTTAACCTCCCTTATGCTCATACCTGGGAAAGATTTAAGCGTCACTCTCCTCCTATGTTCCCAAGCCAGGCAGACTCACTACGTATGACTTGACACTCTCCTTTTCTTCCTCCCCCTCCCCCTCCCCCCCTGCCTCTCCCTTCCTTTATACACCCTTATGCTCATACCTGGGAAAGATTTAAAGCGTCACTCTCCCTCCTATGTTCCCAAGCCAGGCAGACTCACTACGTATTACTTGACACTCTCCTTTTCTTCCTCCCCATCCCCCTCACCCCTCCCTGCCGCTCCCTTACTTTATACACCCTTATGCTCATACCTGGGAAAGATTTAAAGCGTCACTCTCCCTCCTATGTTCCCAAGCCAGGCAGACTCACTACGTATTACTTGACACTCTCCTTTCTTCCTCCCCCCTCCCCCTCCCTGCCTCTCCCTTCCCTTCCCTCCAATCTACTTCTTCCTTTCCCTCCTGTCCATCCCTTCCCTTCCCTCCTCCTTACCTCCCTCCCTGTCTATCCCTTACTTTCCCTCCTGTCTCTCCCTTCCCTTCCCTTTCCTTCTCTCCAATCTCCTTCTTCCTTTCCCTCCTGTCTCTCCCTTCCCTTCCCTTTCCTTCTCTCCAATCTCCTTCTTCCTTTCCCTCCTGTCTCTCCCTTCCCTTCCCTTTCCTTCTCTCCAATCTCCTTCCTTTCCCTCCTGTCTCTCCCTTCCCTTCCCTTTCCTTCTCTCCAATCTCCTTCTTCCTTTCCCTCCTGTCTCTCCCTTCCCTTCCCTTTCCTTCTCTCCAATCTCCTTCTTCCTTTCCCTCCTGTCTCTCCCTTCCCTTCCCTTTCCTTCTCTCCAATCTCCTTCGTCCTTTCCCTCCTATCTATCCTTCCTTTTCCTCCTACATGTCCCTTTCCTTTCCTCTTGCCTCAACCCCCCTTCCCCCCGCCTCACCTCCCCTCCTGCGTGGTGGCCCCCATGGTGAGGCACCCCGTGGTGGGGTCCAGGGTGATGGCAGGGTGGCGCACCCCATCAGGCGTAGCGCTTGGAGTCCCAGTTGTCAGTGTCCCGGTACACACGTACACCCAGCCCAGGGGAACCAAGGAGGCCAGGGACATCCTGGGGAGGAGAGGAATCAGTCACACACACACACACACACACACACACACACACCAGGCCTATAATTTTGGCAGATTTTGGGGGGTCTAGAGTCTAGTCTGGAGTGTATTACATCACAAGAACGTTGCTTAGAACTCACACAGTATGAAGACAAAGCACAAGAACCACGGAAACAACGGGAACAAGCAAACAGCAGGGCGGTGGTGCAGGTGTTGGCCGCAGCAGGTGACCAGGTGTTGGCCGTGAGGTGCCAGAAACGCTGCAGTCCGTGTTGTACTGAGCAAGGACACGGCAAGACTTTGTATCAAGTATATTTATGTAATGCACAAAACATGTTACAAGGATGCCCCAAGAAACCATCACATTACATCCAGTATTTATGCAATGCACAAAACATGTTACAAGGATGCCCCAAGAAACTAACACATTACATCCAGTATTTATGTAATGCACAAAACATGTTACAAGGATGCCCCAAGAAACTAACACATTACATCCAGTATTTATGTAATGCACAAAACATGTTACAAGGATGTCCCAAGAAACTAACACATTACATCCAGTATTTATGTAATGCACAAAACATGTTACAAGGATGCCCCAAGAAACTAACACATTACATCCAGTATTTATGCAATGCACAAAACATGTTACAAGGATGCCCCAAGAAACTATCACATTACATCCAGTATTTATGTAATGCACAAAACATGTTACAAGGATGCCCCAAGAAACTATCACATTACATCCAGTATTTATGTAATGCACAAAACATGTTACAAGGATGCCCCAAGAAACTATCACATTACATCCAGTATTTATGTAATGCACAAAACATGTTACAAGGATGCCCCAAGAAACTAACACATTACATCCAGTATTTATGCAATGCACAAAACATCACGCAGAGTATCGCCCCGGATGTTACAAGAATGCAGCGAAAAATAAGAGATTATATCAAGTGTTCATGTAATGCACATAATACGGATGTTACAAAAATGCAGCGAGAAATTGAAACATTATATATCAACGAGTGTTTATGTAATGCACAAAATATCACCCTGGATGTTACAGGAATGCAGCAAGAAATAAGAGATTATATTATCAAGTGTTTATGTAATGCACAAATCATCACCCTGGATGTTACAGGAATGCAGCAAGAAATAAGAGATTATATTATCAAGTGTTCATGTAATGCACAAAATATCACCCTGGATGTTACAGGAATGCAGCAAGAAATAAGAGATTATATTATCAAGTGTTTATGTAATGCACAAAATATCACCCCGGATGTTACAGGAATGCAGCAAGAAATAAGAGATTATATTATCAAGTGTTCATGTAATGCACAAAATATCACCCTGGATGTTACAGGAATGCAGCAAGAAATAAGAGATTATATGAGGCGCAATATTGGGGTAAGCGCCAACCACGTGGGTTTGGAGTTACAATCATATACAGGTAACTCTCGATTTACGCGAGTGTTGCGTTCTTGAAGAGGTCGCGTAATTCAAAAACGATGTAAATCAAACAAGAGGTAGGTTTGTGTCGAAAAATAAATACCGTAATTTTCGGCGTATAGCGCGCATTTTTTCACATAAAAAATGCCTGAAAGTTTAGCCCTGCGCGTTATACGCTGAATGTACAAATTTTTAATGATTTTTTTTCTTCTTTAGGATGTTTTAAGGGTCTGTTTTTCGTCTTATCCAATAACAACGGCAAAGTTACCTTTATTATTGTTTATAATCCTTCATAGTCCGTAGCTGTCCTATAATATGTTACCATAGAATACAGGGCGATCTAATAACTACTATACAAAGACTAAATCGGTGGAAGATCGTCCATGCCTTGCTGTTATCCCGTTTTTCCGTCGGGCGCCATTTGTATGATCTTGATCTTGATGTCACAGGTGGCTTAAGATTGTATGACTAAGGAGCAGTACGAGCTACATAAAAAATCATATTGGGAAAAAATGTCCATGTGTTCATTATTAATTATTAATATTAGTGAGAATAATGGGGTGAATATGATATCAGAAACTGTACATCATGAGTCTTGAACGAGGAGTTATTTCACGCAATCCCAGCTTGCCGCCATTTGCATTGTTTACAAACCACACAACCAGACCCATACATCAAACAGCTGCATGCCGCGTGTCACCAGAACCGAGATATCCACTCGGGCACTCATTCTCAGCCTCTCTCGTGTGAGGAAGAAATGAAGGACACCATGAGGGGCTGGCTAATATTGGTACCGGTACCAAGCAGTCTGGTACTAGTACCGTACCGTATTGCTGGTACCGTTAGTACCAGTACTGGTACCGGTACCTGCCCACCCCTATTGTTGAGTAGCGTGGCAGCGTAGGTACTGTATTGTTGTTCAAGTGGTGCGCGGGAAGAACTGAGCTCAGCTGTGTGGCCGTGTGAGTCCAGTTGCGTGAGACATCTGGTGGCCACTCCATAAAATATCGCGTATAAGTGAAAAAAACGCCTAAATTAAACATTTATTTGGATTATGGACCCCGCGTTATTTCAAAAACGCGTAAACCAAACTCGCGTAAATCGAGAGTTACCTGTACTACTATTTTGACCCTTCTTCTTTTATCCGAGCAAGTCGTTTACCCCAAATCAACACTGGAAATAGGGTAAAAAGTCTCGGGGAAAAACATGTCTCGCTCAAACGTATGGTCCGCGCGAGGCAGGGTGGGCATGCTGGCGTGGAGTAATGCTGTAAGTCCCCAGCAGGCTCTGGGAGGAAGTGATGCCGTTGTCATGTCTAACTGATCTAATTAATTTTTCCTACAATTTTTAACTTTGTTTGATATTCAATAGCTGACTTTATGTACTTTTGTTTGTTGTACTTTTTATAATTGACTAGTGACAATTTTTAACTAGTTCTTTCTGAGTGAACATGACTAGCTACATTAATTACAACAATTTGCATTATCTTCCGACTCACGGCATCTCTGCTTGAGGGGAGTTTTGCCGTCAGTTAAGTCTGTAGGCTCTGAAGAGTGGCCGGTAGTCGCTTTATTAGGCTATTAATTTTGCATTATTTTCTGATTCTTTTTTGTTTTTGCGCTTCCTACATAACACGGGCAGTTTTGTCTTTACACAAGCTTTATTTTGTTATCAAAATGGTGATTCAAGCTTTAAAACCAACAAAAGAATTGCAATTTGAAGATGCAAAAACTTGAACTGTGATTTCTGAGGTTTTTATAAACTGGCGTTTACCCCAATATCGCACGTGGCGCCTCATATCAAGTGTTCATGTAATGCACAAATCATCACCCTGGACATTACAAAAAATAAAGAACCACCACAGTCACCTCCATAACCTTGCTGTGGTGGTGGTGGTGGTGGTGGCCATTACCCTCACAACACCACGCCACAGTCACCTCCATAACCTTGCTGTGGTGGTGGTGGTGGTGGTGGTGGCCATTACCCTCACAACACCACACCACAGTCACCTCCATAACCTTGCTGTGGTGGTGGTGGTGGTGGCCATTACCCTCACAACACCACACCACAGTCACCTCCATAACCTTGCTGTGGTGGTGGTGGTGGTGGCCATTACCCTCACAACACCACACCACAGTCACCTCCATAACCTTGCTGTGGTGGTGGTGGTGGCCATTACCCTCACAACACCACGCCACAGTCACCTCCATAACCTTGCTGTGGTGGTGGTGGTGGCCATTACCCTCACAACACCACACCACAGTCACCTCCATAACCTTGCTGTGGTGGTGGTGGTGGTGGTGGTGGCCATTACCCTCACAACACCACGCCACAGTCACCTCCATAACCTTGCTGTGGTGGTGGTGGTGGCCATTACCCTCACAACACCACGCCACAGTCACCTCCATAACCTTGCTGTGGTGGTGGTGGTGGCCATTACCCTCACAACACCACACCACAGTCACCTCCATAACCTTGCTGTGGTGGTGGTGGTGGTGGCCATTACCCTCACAACACCACGCCACAGTCACCTCCATAACCTTGCTGTGGTGGTGGTGGCCATTACCCTCACAACACCACACCACAGTCACCTCCATAACCTTGCTGTGGTGGTGGTGGTGGTGGTGGCCATTACCCTCACAACACCACGCCACAGTCACCTCCATAACCTTGCTGTGGTGGTGGTGGCCATTACCCTCACAACACCACACCACAGTCACCTCCATAACCTTGCTGTGGTGGTGGTGGTGGTGGCCATTACCCTCACAACACCACACCACAGTCACCTCCATAACCTTGCTGTGGTGGTGGTGGTGGCCATTACCCTCACAACACCACACCACAGTCACCTCCATAACCTTGCTGTGGTGGTGGTGGTGGCCATTACCCTCACAACACCACGCCACAGTCACCTCCATAACCTTGCTGTGGTGGTGGTGGTGGTGGCCACACCCTCACAACACCACACCACAGTCACCTCCATAACCTTGCTGTGGTGGTGGTGATGGCCATACCCTCACAACACCACACCACAGTCACCTCCATAACCTTGCTGTGGTGGTGGTGGTGGTGGCCATTACCCTCACAACACCACGCCACAGTCACCTCCATAACCTTGCTGTGGTGGTGGTGGTGGTGGCCAATACAATCACAACACCACACCACAGTCACCTCCATAACCTTGCTGTGGTGGTGGTGGTGGTGGTGGCCATTACCCTCACAACACCACGCCACAGTCACCTCCATAACCTTGCTGTGGTGGTGGTGGTGGTGGTGGCGATTACCCTCAAAACACCACCCCACCGTCACCTCCATAACCTTGCTGTGGTGGTGGTGGTGGCCATACCCTCACAACACCACACCACAGTCACCTCCATAACCTTGCTGTGGTGGTGGTGGTGGTGGTGGCCATTACCTCACAACACCACACCACAGTCACCTCCATAACCTTGCTGTGGTGGTGGTGGTGGTGGCCATTACCCTCACAACACCACGCCACAGTCACCTCCATAACCTTGCTGTGGTGGTGGTGGTGGTGGTAGCCATTACCTCACAACACCACACCACAGTCACCTCCATAACCTTGCTGTGGTGGTGGTGGTGGTGGTGGCCACACCCTCACAACACCACACCACAGTCACCTCCATAACCTTGCTGTGGTGGTGGTGGTGGTGGTGGCCATTACCCTCACAACACCACACCACAGTCACCTCCATAACCTTGCTGTGGTGGTGGTGGTGGTGGCCATTACCCTCACAACACCACACCACAGTCACCTCCATAACCTTGCTGTGGTGGTGGTGGTGGTGGTGGTGGTGGTGGCCATTACCCTCACAACACCACGCCACAGTCACCTCCATAACCTTGCTGTGGTGGTGGTGGTGGCCATTACCCTCACAACACCACGCCACAGTCACCTCCATAACCTTGCTGTGGTGGTGGTGGTGGTGGCCATTACCCTCATAACACCACACCACAGTCACCTCCATAACCTTGCTGTGGTGGTGGTGGTGGCCATTACCCTCACAACACCACACCACAGTCACCTCCATAACCTTGCTGTGGTGGTGGTGGTGGTCATTACCTCATAACACCACACCACAGTCACCTCCATAACCTTGCTGTGGTGGTGGTGGTGGCCATCACCCTCACAACACCACACCACAGTCACCTCCATAACCTTGCTGTGGTGGTGGTGGTGGTGGTGGTGGCCATTACCCTCACAACACCACACCACAGTCACCTCCATAACCTTGCTGTGGTGGTGGTGGTGGTGGTGGCCATTACCCTCACAACACCACACCACAGTCACCTCCATAACCTTGCTGTGGTGGTGGTGGTGGCCATTACCCTCACAACACCACGCCACAGTCACCTCCATAACCTTGCTGTGGTGGTGGTGGTGGTGGTGGCCATTACCCTCAACACCACGCCACAGTCACCTCCAAAACCTTGCTGTGGTGGTGGTGGTGGCCATTACCCTCAACACCAAGCCACAGTCACCTCCAAAACCTTGCTGTGGTGGTGGTGGTGGTGACCATTACCCTCACAACACCACACCACAGTCCGCCACAGTCACCTCCGTAATGTCATTGTGTTGGGCTGCCTCGGCCACCACGTGCAGTCCGTCCACCACCTCACCGAAGACACTAAGCGACCCACCACCGTCCTGACGGTCTCTGGTGTAGATGGAAAACTGACCATTCTTACGCCGGGTACGGTCAGCCCACTGCGGCCAATACACATCCCCCGCCCGGCCTGACTTCCGGTACTCACCCTCACCAAGGCCAGGCAGCAGGACGGATGATCCACTACCATCATTACTCTCGAAGTCCCCGCCTATGACACACTCTCCCATGTCCTCCTTCCTCCACACCTGGAACAACCTGGTGTTAACGTAGGAGGGGCCGCGCTGCCCCGTGCACAACAGTATGAACTGTCTGCCCCGCGGGGTGTCGGGGCTCAGACGGATTTGGACCCGCCGCGGCGCGCTGCCCGGCCAGGACAGGTCCAGGAACACCGTGCAGGGGGGGGAGGGCGGCACAACCTCGCTCACCTGCAGGGTTGCCGCGCCCAGTGGCGGGGAATGGTCCTTCAGGGCGTGGAGGCACAGCTGGCCGGCTTCAAGGCTTATTCTTGCGTGTCGGCGCTGACCTTCCGCCTGGTGGACAGCAAACACCCGGCCAGCCTCCAGCAGGCGCCTGGCGGGCTGCGTCAGGCTGCGGAGGTCCTCGGCCGTCACGCTCCATGTACAGATGAGGTGCAGTCTGTCCATGACTGTGGAGTCTGGGTCTGCCTGGGGCCTGGGCTCCTCTGTAGCAAGTGTTTCCAGAGCTGCCTGGACAGCCTGGACAGCCTCCAGGGCTGCACTAGATGCCTCTCTCACCTTCCTGGCGGTGGTGACGGTGCTGGCATCAGGAAAACCTTCTCGGCACTCCTCCACCGCCTGCTCTGCCTCGCCAGTACAACGAAACACTTCACTCACCGCCGCGCCTGCTTCTTGCTCTGTTGCAAGGGTGCGCAACGTCTCCAGCATGGCCTGCAGCCCCTGCTCCTCCTTCTTCAGCTCCTCCTCCTTGGCCGCCACACGGGACTCTTCCTGCTGCAGGAGCTCCCTGGCACTCCTGCTCTGGTCCACCAGTCCCAGGAGCCTGTCCTCCAGCTGCTGCTGCTGCTTGCCCCAGCCTGCCAGGGTCGTCTGGTACTGGTCCAGCTGCGACTGAGCCTCCCGGCAGGCGGTGATGGCGGCCACAACTGTGGCCTCCTGTTCCTGCAGGAAGGAACGCATTTTCTTGGAGAGACCCGCCGTCTCCTTCTTGCCAGCCGCCCCTGATGGTGCTCCTTCCCCGGCACTGGGTGGCGGCGAGGCTGCTGCTGCTGCTGCTGCCACCTCAGCGTCTCTCATCATAAAGGCCTCAATAGCATAGCAGACAGGGAACTGCCCTCCCTCGGGCACAGCATGGTTGACGCGGCACTCTGGGCAGGCAACACGGCCCTGCTCCTCCAGCTGGTCTATGCACAGCGTGCAGACAGTGTGGCCACAGGGCAGGTTGCGCGGCCGCTGCACGGTGCCATCATAGCCTGTCAGGCACACTGGACACTCCTCAGGGCTGCCGCCAGTGTTCATGTTCTTCATCACCTGTCTCCGTCCTGCCATCCTGCCGTCCCTCCCTGCAGCCTCCATGACGCTGGTGGTGGTGGTGGTGTTGAGGGGCTTGATGGCCTGACAGACTAGAAAAAGAAAAAGGGGGAATAATTTAACAATATACAATTTGGAAGAAAGTGAGGGAGAAATAGATCAAGCAAATAAAGAAGTGGATGAGAGAAAGTGTTGTGAGGCATTTGAGGAAATGAAGGTGGAAGAAACCATTAATTAAACAGGTGATCAGGCTGGGCAGAGAGACAGGGCCGCCAACAGGCCGACCCTGCTGGTGATGGAAGATGAGGACGTGAAATGGAAAGTGTTAAAGAGTGCAAGAAATCTGAAACACACAAGAAAAGAATGGACCAAGAAAGTAGCAGTGGTGAAGGACATGACTCAGAAAGAAAGGAGGGAACCTAAGATTTTGTATGAAAAGTTACTTGAAAAGAGAAATAGTGGAGAGCTGGGCTGGCACATCAGGGACGGCAAACTCATGAGAGGAAAGCAGTGTGCAGCTTGAATAGGGAAAAGAGGAAAACACAAATGGCACATCAGGGACGGCAAACTCATGGGAGGAAAGCAGTGTGCAGCTTGAATAGGGAAAAGAGGAAAACACAAATGGCACATCAGGGACTGCAAACTCATGGGAGGAAAGCAGTGTGCAGCTTGAATAGGGAAGAGGAAAACACAAATGGCACATCAGGGACAGCAAACTCATGGGAGGAAAGCAGTGTGCAGCTTGAATAGGGAAAAGAGGAAAACACAAATGGCACATCAGGGACGGCAAACTCATGAGAGGAAAGCAGTGTGCAGCTTGAATAGGGAAAAGAGGAAAACACAAATGGCACATTTAATCAAAAAGAGAAAACATAATTAGTAAATACAATATACAGCTGATTAATATACAAGGGATTAGTAAATCTAAATTAGTAGAGGTGGAGAATATAATAGAAAATGATTTGGATATAGTGTGTGTCACAGAAGTCTGATCAATATGTATTGACACAAGGATTAAACAAGGTGGACAGTTTTGGGGAGCTAAATGACAGAACAGGGGGAGTATTAATGATTCTGTCTGAAGGAAACAGACAAAAACCTGTGAAACACCCGGACTTCATGCACATGACTGCTGGTATGTTGGGACAAACCATGGAGCTAATATTATTCTGTATGTCGGTAAATGACGACGAGAGAAACAGAGCAGTAAAGAAACTTACAGAAGAGGAGTTGACGGTGGAAGAAAACAAAACAATTGATAAGGTTGGGAGATCTGAATGGGCATGTGGGTTTTCTGGGAGAACAACCATTAGATAAAAATGGTGACATTATTTTGGAGTGGATGAATAGTTATGATTTAACAATGCTAAATGCCATGACAGAATGTGAGGGAGCGTATACATGGACAGCAAGAGGCAGAAAAAGTGTAATTGACTACTGTGTGGCCAGCAGTGCCCCCGTCAAGGGTGTCAGCACTGATGGTGACAAAGACATTTTGGACCTATCCGACCATAACCTAATTACTGTAACCTTAAGAACTAAACTTAATATAAACACGACAAAATTTAAACACGTGGTACTAAAGAATTTATCAAATTAGCTGAAGACACCAAACAAACATTTCCAGAGGGAATGCAGACACAGATATAAACACATCAAACATCACTGTAATGGAAGAGGAAATGAAGAAGCCAATTGAGCAAAACATGTTAAGAGCCGTGAAAATAAACACAGAGAAGGACCAAAAGGTGAGAGAACCATTGTGGATAACAGAAGAAATAAAACAAGAGATAGAGGAAAGGAAGAGAAGAAAGAATGAAAAGATTCACAGCTGGAAGCAGAACTGAAGATAACCTACTTGTACTGAAATACTGTGTGCTGAGCAGCTTTAAGCAGAGAAAACCACTCATAGTTACAGCAAGAGATTTTAGCAAAGCATATGATTTTATTAAAAGAGAAAAACTTATTGGAACTATGACGAACTTTCATATACATCCAGGAATTACAGATATTACTGTCCAAGTATACTCACAGGATAAAACCAGTATTAAACGAGGAGATGAAGCTCAGGAAGAAGTGGAAATAACCAGCGGCATAAAGCAAGGATGGACAGTATCAACGACACCGTTCAAACTGATTACATATTCAATAACTGAGAAACTTAACGAGACAGATTGGGTTCAGGGATGAGAACTTTTATACAGGCACACTTTTTTATGCAGATGACGGCTTAACCTTCAACGACGGGCGGAAGTACTGCCATGAAAGATAGAACTGGAAAATAAAAAATGACATTTATAAATTATTAGCTAAACAAGGAAGGCTCGCTGCTGGAAATGGCAATAAATTATAAAATGATAAGTGGGTGCAAGAATTATGTCAAACGTCAAGAGAAGCAGGTCCTAGTAAATTAAATATGAAAATATTAAGTAAAGAAAAATATAATCTATAGTGAAGGAATGGGACTCCAAGAACTGGAGAGAAGAACTTCTAAATAATAGTAGCGCTGCCCTGTACAGAACTTGTAAGACAGAGATTCAGGAAGACAAGTGTTGCGATAACCAGCCGTCATCAGTGACATTTTTCAGGTGTGGAGCCAACATGGTTGCCCTCAATGATAGAAACAGTTTCCATAATGGTGACACAGCTTGTAAGGAATGCAGGGCTGAAATAGAAGACCCACAACATTTATTATTATAGTGCAGTTTTTATCAAGAAACCAGAAACAAATGTGATTTATTTAGCCATCCATACAGAGAATATTCTTAGTGAACTATTATTTGAAAACATAAACGGAAGGGAAGAAATTAAATGCCACATCCAAGAATTCTGGAACAAATGTTGAACCCTTTCACGCACCACGACACGATTCGCGGCAAAATGGAATCGTCTGCACCAGCTTTTGACTCGAATCGCGTCAAAAGCTTTAAAAAATTTGACAAAAAATAAAGTATCTTTCAGAATCACGTCACTCTTTGTGTGCGTCAAGGATCTAAGCAAGACCTATAAAATAAACTAATTGTCAACTCTCTCGTGCCGTTGGATTTGAAGTGATAATTGCCCGTGGTTTAGTTGCCTCTCAGCAGGCAGCCTGTGAGCGCGACTGTCGTCCCTAGAAATTGTTTTCTTCAGAGTCGGTAAACTTTACTATTTATTTGCATTTCTTGATATTCTTTTCTTTCATAAGGCAAAATAATCTCTTCCAAAACCAACAATATATAACAATGCCAGGAAAAAAGAACACTCGTGGGTGAAATCGATAACATGATAAAAAATTTTGCCGCACGGTCAGGCCATTCTGCGAGGCCACCTTAGGGAGCCCCAGATGGATGTCGCAGTGAAGTTAGCTCCTAAGGACAAAGCTCGCTAGTGTGTTATCTCAATACAATATATTAATGTTACTTGTCAGAGTCACATTGACACCGACTCCACCTCTCATCCACCCAGGTTCCCTACTGACGAGAGCTGATGCCCCTCTTGTTGTGTGTTGTTAGAGTATGTAAATATTCCTTTGGTTGTGTGGATGATGATCACCCCTTGGTATCTTAACCCCAAGAATGTCTTACCCCCATGATCAACTCAGTGAACACCTATCCATGGTAGAGAGGGAGAAATTCCCAGTGTCTTTTGTATACCCCTTTGTTCATGTGGATTCATGATCACCCTTTTGGTGTCTTGATCCCACACGACTGCCTTGTCCCCATGATCATCCCTGTCAACGCATATCGGTGGTAGGGAGACATTTCTTGTGTAAATATACATCATTGAAACCTGATTAGGGTAGTTCTTTTTGTTAGCTATGGCCAGTGCACTATATAGGTATATATTTTTAGGACATGTTCTGTGATGAGTATGCCCTTGCGTGGTAAATGGTGGACAGATTCAGCAACTTGCTGGAGGGTGCAGTGGAGGGTCTCCGGCAGGTAAACTAGACCTAGGTAGGGGTAAGGGCAAGCCTAAGGGGAACAAAAACCATAGCGGTGTAGGGCAGGGACAGAAGGGGAGGGAGGCAAGGGAGCATGGGAGGCATCTGGGATGCCTAAATGTTAGGGGATGGGGAGTAGGGAAGTTAGAGGACATGACTAAGGAATTGAGGGAGTGGGACTTGCATGTGGTGGGGGTCACCGAGACCCAGCTGAGGGAAAGACTAGAAGTCAGGTCAGGGGACTACAATTTTAGAGCCAAGGTAAGGAGTAAAAACCCAAGGAAAGGTGGGGGAGTAGGGGTATTTATAAAACGTAACTCGGGGTGAACTGTTGAGTAACTAGATGTGGGTAACAGAGGCAAGCGAGGATATTCTAGCAGTGAGAATAGGGTACAGGGACAAGGCTAGGATGGAGCACCTAATCACAGTAGTGTGCTACATGACAGTGGAAGGGACGGGTGCAAGGGTAGAGAACGAAAGGAAGTATGAGAGGGTAGGGAGGGTAATAGCAGAAAATAGACAGGAGCAAGTAATTGTCATGGGAGACATGAATGGACATATCGGTATCCTAGGAGAGGAGATAAACAGAAATGGGACATTGTTATTAGAGTTTGTGGAGGAGTATGACTCAGAAATATTAAATTTAACCATAGCGGAGGGAAGGGTAACCTGGGCAGAAAGGGGAAGGGAGTCAGCTATAGATTATATCCTTGTAAACGAGAAGGCTAGGAGGATGGTTAGGGATATGTGGATAGACGAGGAGGGGCTCATAGATATAGTGAGTGACCACAATATGATGGTCTTAAATTGTGTTAGCCAGGGCCAGAGGGAGGAGGGGGGAAACAGGACTGCCGCTGGAACATGAGAGGGGGTGACTGGGAGGCCATTAGAAGAGACCTAACAGGGAGCGGATGGTAGTGTGGATGAAACGAACGACAGGATTTGCATTGGGCCGACCATCAGGATCCACCGGGAAGAAGCCTACCGGTGCAATAGGCCACGACGTAAAAAATAAATAAAATAAAATAAAAAAATAAAAAAAGAGACAGCCAAGAGGAGGTTAAGAATACTAGAGATAGGAAGGGGTAGAAAACAGGGAAAGAGGTGGTGGAACGAAGATGTCGAAAAGGCAAGGAAAGAGAGAAAGGAGCTGAACAAGAAAACCATGAGATTAAGGAAGGAAATGACTGGTGATGCAGGGAGAGTAGAATATGAAAACACGCGGCAGCAGTATAGGAACAAGCAAAGGGAGGTAAAGCGACTCATCAGGAAGGCGAGGGCAGAGACTGAGAGGGAGACAGTAGAGGAGCTCAGGGAGAAGGGAGAGACTGGTATGCCTTCTTGAGGGGGGAGGAAAATAGGGAACAGGCCAACTTAGAAGAAATAGTAGTGGGAAACAGAGTAGTGAAAGGGGCAGAAGAAATAAACAGGGAAGGCAAACACTTCTGGGAGGAGATAGGGGGGGTGACTCAGCCAGTTGACTTAGGGGAGGTGTACTTGGAATCTACCAGGAAAATATTGGAGGATTTTTTTTTCTTACAGCAAAGGAGACAGTTCAAGGGCGTAAAGAAAAATATTAAAGAGAAAGCCCGCTACTTACTGCTCCTGAATAGAAGTCAAAGGAGTGGCCAAAAAGAGAGGTCAATTTTGGGAGGAGAGGTTTCCTGATACCCTCCTCTTGAAAGAGTTCAAGTCGTAGGACCTGGGCGCTAGGAGAGATGAACATAGGCCGTACGAGCTCATACAAGTACCTAGGAATCATAGTCGACGAGAATGGGACTGATAGGACCAAACAGAATAGAATTTCTAGGCCAAATCAGTGGGTAGGCTAGGAAGCGTGGCTAGATGTAGAGCTGACAGGTATGAGGTAGTTAGGGGGATATGGAAGGGCATGGCAGTGCCAGGCCTCATGTATGGCCTAGAATGCATGAGGTGGACAGTCAAAGAGCTAGATAAGCTGGAGGTAGTACAGAACAGAGTAGGCAGGCTGGC
The DNA here is from genome assembly GCF_024679095.1 of Eriocheir sinensis. Lineage (NCBI taxonomy): Eukaryota > Metazoa > Arthropoda > Malacostraca > Decapoda > Varunidae > Eriocheir > Eriocheir sinensis. The sequence continues at coordinate 1,975,392 of NC_066550.1, read as the reverse complement.
TCTGGGTGCCAATAGGTATGCGGCGGTAGATGCAGTGCGAGGGGAAGTAGGCTGGAGCACCTTTGAGGAAAGAATAGGTAAAGCAGTTTTAGGGTACAAAGTCAGGCTAAGAAAGATGAGTGAGAACAGGTGGGCGCGCAAGGTATATGAGTGGGCGGGACAGGGGACGAAGTGGAACAAGTCTAGCATACGCTGGGAGAAGAGATGTGAGCTGGAGGGCTTCACACTCTCGGAGATGATGCTAGGGGGGGAGGAGAAGGAAGTGAAGCGTAGAGTGAATGGCAGAGTTCAGGAGAGGAGCAGGGTAGACTGGAGCCAAAGGGTGGGGGCAAAGAGTTCTCTAGAATGGTACAAGTTGAAGGTCAAACCCAAGTGTGAAGCCTTCTACGATGGTAGCCTGGGGGGGTGTTGCTCCTCAAGGCCAGGACTAAATCCTTAGAGGTGAGTAGTAGGACATATAGGTGGGCAAATGGGGGAGGCAAGGTATGCCGCATGTGTGAAGGGGGGGTTGACGAGACAGTAGAACATATGCTACTAGTGTTCAAGGTATAATAGGGATAGGCAGAGTTTGGTAGAAATAATAACACAGGAAATAGGAACAGAAGTATGGAATAGGATGCTAGAGGGAATGTAGGAAGGGTGATTGAATTCTTGCTAGGTCTGAGTACACTGCAGACAGTGACCAGAAGAACAATAGAGGGGGTTAAGGAATTCCTAGAGAGAGCCTGGGCAGTGCGCACCGGAAAGGGTGGACTCGTGTAGATGTCCCCATCTGTGCCTCTAAAGGCTCTTTCAAATGGTTATATTTTATTTATTGGATTTTCAGGGTGTTGGCCCTGAGGGAGTAAGCCGTTACAAAGGCTGAAGTTGGATCCGAAAGGGACAACTACCTCCCGAATCAAGACCAAGACCAAGATGAGTTGTAATCAGCATTGTTACTTAACTTCAGTAAGCTTGCTACCATTACCAACAGAATAATGAGTTGTCAATAACATTGTTACTTAACTTCAGTAAGCTTGCTACCATTACCAACAGAATAATGAGTTGTCAATAACATTGTTACTTAACTTCAGTAAGCTTGCTAACATTACCAACAGAATAATGAGTTGTCAATAACATTGTTACTTAACTTCAGTAAGCTTGCTACCATTACCAACAGAATAATGAGTTGTCAATAACATTGTTACTTAACTTCAGTAAGCTTGTTAACATTACCAACAGAATGTGAATAAACTTCATAATAATCTAACCTTGTGTTGCATAACCCCAACAACTAGGAAGCACACTTATTGTAAGATCTTAAAAACAGAGGAACGAAGCTGAAGGCAACACCCTTGCACCCTGGCAGGTGAGTGGCCCAGGTGAGCTGCCTGACACCCCTGCACCCTGGCAGGTGAGTGGCCCAAGTGAGCTGCCTGACACCCTTGCACCCTGGCAGGGGTAACAGGACGATTCGACGGCGGTGCAATTCGACGACATCGTCGATCCGCCCAAAATCACGTCCCCGTCGAAACGCCCCGGAATTTTCCGTCGAATCGTCCACATAACATAATATTATAATCACCTAACAAAATACTATCATAATAAAATATGACATATAACGTATGTTTAAAATATGACGTATAACATATGTTTCTGATTCGTGAATCAGAAACAGTATACTGTGTGTACGTCTCACTCAGGCGCAAAAATGAAACTATTCATCAGTCAATACTTTGTTCAAATCAATACGGTTCAGGTTCATGATTCAGGTTTAATATACCTTGTAGTGGGTTCAGACCCTTATGATTATTGTCTGTCTCAGTCTCACTCTCCAAGCTGGCTAAAGAGGGTGTACACACTGACGTCTCTCCCTATTCCAGCTCTCAAATCACCTAAATTCTGGTATTTCATTAACTTTATAGTATTATTGTGAGGGAAGATTTTAACGAAATTAGAAATTAACACTTGCTTACTGAAGTTACCATACTGGACGCTACAGAGCTACTACTCGTTTGACATAATTACGGTATCAAGGATGATCACGAGGAAGCTGCACATGGACAGGTATCATATATCTTTCGCTTTCGGCAACATCAAGTGATTGGCAACTTTTGGTCTTGTGTTTTTATCTCCTTCCATTACTTTGCATTTTTTAAGTTGTGTTCTTGTATTGCTTGTAGGGTTGTTCCTTACCCATGCATCACCTGCTGAAGGGAAGTTCGACCTAAGCAGCAAGCCCTCCAGTGTGATGTGTGTGACCAGTGGCAGCATTGGACCTGCCACACTGGCATTTCCCAGGAGGAATACAGACAAGCCGTGCAGTCAAAGATCGACATACAGTGGACTTGCACAGGATGTGGTGATATCTCCGATGTACCCACTACCACTTCACTATCACAACCAATAACACCCACCACCGCTTCACTATTACAACCAGAAACACCCACTACCACTTCAATAACACAACCAGAAACACCAGCTAACACTTCAATAACACAACCAGAAACATCAGCTACCACTTCACTAATACTATCAGAAACTACCACCCCACTAACACAACCAGAAACACCAGCACCAGTTACACTTCCCTCTACCAGCACACCTGTTGCATCACTACCTCGACTTGTCTCATCAATGTATGACTCCTCTGGTTCTGACTCAGAGTCACTCTCAGGTTCCCTACCAATAACCCACTTATCCTCCATACCATCATATCTGAATGCAGAGTTTTCACCAGATGCCAACTCTTTTCCTTCCTCCCCACCTCCAACAGCATCACCAACATCGATGGAACTTCGTCCTACTTCTTCTGATGTAAATGACATCGAAGACCACCCAGTAATGTCATTCATTCACCCATCCTTGCATGAAGAGTCAAACCTGGAACCTACTACTCCTATTCCAGATGAGATACTACCAGAATCTGATGAAGCGGAGTTTACTATCGTAGTTGGAGGATCAAAGCGTGGAGGAGACATCCTTTTAAGTCGTGGTTACTCTTATAACAAGGATGGCAAGGTTAATAAGAAAGGTGACCAACGTTGGAGGTGTACTGTCCGCAACAAGTCTGTGTACTGCCTTGCTTCTATCACCCAGCATGGCGAAACTTTCAAGAGAGGGCCTCATCCTCATAGATGTTCTCCAAGAGACTGTGCCCTGCCTGCTGCCAACATCAAGGCCTATGTGCGACAACAAGGAAAAGAGCGCCCATTCGCCTCAGGATCGACCCTTACTAAAGAAGCAGTACACAAACACCTACCAGCTGATGCTCCTGTGTCCAGCATGCCAAAGATGTCCTCTATTGTCCGCACCACCAATTGTCTACGCCAGGCAAGGAGACCAAAACAACCGAAGGATCTGAATTTCACTTGGGTAACAGAAGAACTACCTGACAATTTTGTACAGCATGACATGGTAGTAGGATCTGCCTGCCATGTGATCATGTTCACTGCCCTGCTTCTTTCACTTCTTTCAAAGGCAAAGACATGGTATGTGGATGCAACTTTCAAGGCAGTCCAGCGACCATTCCAGCAGTTGTGGAGCATCCACAGTTTCATACGGCAAGGTGACAACATGAAGCAGGTGCCTCTTGTATATGTCTTGATGTCACGCAGAAGTAAAGAGGATTACATAAAGATCTTGAATTACATAATGGAAAGAGTTGCCAATAGACCGGGAGCCCAGAGGGTTGGGGGTAGCCGGAATACTAACCAATTTTCCTTCCTGCCAGTGTTCCATACGTGCATTGTTGCATATGAAACTGGACGACTGGCATGATATCTGTGGTGGGTGTGGCTTCAGCAGCCATTTAAATTCGACACCTCAGCTACCCTAGGTTAGCTTTTTGACCTAACCACTTATAAGTACCTAGAATGTATGAGTTGTGGGTGGAGTTGTTCCAAAAAATTGATGACAGCAATTTTTGGTGGTGGGATGGACCTGCCAGTCCCAATTATGTAAGCCACTCCAGCTACCCTAGGTCAGCCTGAGAGCTAACTTCTCAGAACCTTTGCCAAAATGTTTGTGAGGATCCCAGGAGTCATAAATGGCCAATGACAGCAGTTTCCAATGGTGGGGTACCCCCGCCAGCCCCGCCCAAAGTGCCATGCCCCCAAAGTTACCCTAGGTCAGCCTGAGAGCTAACTTCTCAGAACCTTTGCCAAAATGTTTGTGAGGGCCCCAGGAGTCATAAATGGCCAATGACAGCAGTTTCCAATGGTGGGGTACCCCCGCCAGCCCCCCCCCCCCCAAAGTGCCACGCCCCCAAAGCTAACCTAGGTCAACATGTGAGTTTACTTCTCAGAACCTTCAAAAATGTGTTTTAGAGCCTGTAAAATTGCTGTTATTGGAAACAAAGTGATAAAGATAATGATTTTTACTACTACATTTAATATCGTTTTATTATTTTTTCTAAAATGTTTGTCTACATTTAATTGGTTGCAACATACATGTACAACACTCTAATTGAACTTCAAGATCTGCGACAAAATCTGAAATGAAAATAGTGTAGAGCAAGATGCTTCAAAAACTTGAGAATTATAAGAAACAGTGTCCGTGATATTATCCTCTACCAGTAATGCAATCAACTTCAGTCGATCCACATATAGTCTTTGATTTCACATCCCTTGGACATTATAAAAGCTAGTCACGTCATGGAAATGAATCTATCAATCAATGAGTACATGCACAGTCAAATTTATATTTCACTATCGTCATCAGAGTCTGTATCTTCACTCCAAGCTTCTATATCAGTTTCCTCGTCGGAGCCCATCAGGTCAGATTCCTCATCTGCAGCAATTTCCTGACTGTCGATTTCCTCACTGTGTAGTGAACGTGGCATTTCTTCACCTCTGAACCAAAGTGGCTCTAGGAGGTTATCTCTAAGGCACCATCCGTAATCACTGGGTGATTCGTTACACATAGGAACAGGCGAATCAGCATTGCACCACAGAGCAGCAACATAGTTTGATCTTCGAATCTTCTCTTTTAATGCCTTGTATGAAGGTGGTAGGAGAGCACAGTCCAGCTTCTTGACATGCGAGAGTTGCTTCTCCTGAAAAGATGGGAAGGATGTTGAAAATTTTCTAAGTGATTACGATATAAAGTGTTAGACCCATTCTCCCTCCATTTCTCTGGCTACAAGATTACCTTCTCAACCTTTCCAGTCATATCGATCAGTCTCAGGTATCGGGCTTCATTGACGTCTTCAGTCTTGTCTTGACCATACATTTGGCAGGTAAATGCAGATATTGCCTCAGTGTCTAGGTTACCAATTTTCCCAAGGCCAACGAATGCTTCAATGAATCTGCCTGTTGTGTCCTTCTCTAAGATCTGGAGCGGTTTAACCTTGCCTTTTCTGAAATAGAAGTTGAAATCAAAGTCTTAGTTGATAGAGTAATGTATTCATAGCATTGACATTGAATAGAAAGGAACCTAGGAAAGTTTCTTCCTAGGCCCTATATCATTGCACCTCTCGCTATTGCAAGTTTTGAACGCAGAGGTCTCACAAACCCACCTGTAGAAAGCAGAGGTAAAGTCACATCCAGTGAATGCATGGAACCCCGGTAGCGCTTCTGGTAGACCTGTCTTCATGTCTTCTAGACCATCGGTGATGTTGCTGACGTTGATGTACCTACGGCTGTTCCCCATGCCACACTCCATATTGACAGTCTTGGCTGCACGAACCTCTGGACGTTGTCTCGCCAGCATCCCAATCAAGATCACCAGAACATCTGTATCAGAGGCTCTCACACAGATGTGGCTCGCTGAAGTGTTGGCAACGTGGAAGGATATGAGGGTATCAGCCTCCTCATGGTTTCCCTGATATTCCGCAGGTCTTGTAACGGTGATGTGGTGGCTTTCCTTGTCTGGTACGAAGCTCAAGCAATCTCCACCAAAGGATGCAATGACAGTTTTACCTTCCAGAATGTGCCAGTAATGTTCCTTCCCCCATTCCTGCAGTAGAAATCTCCCCAACTGATCTTTGAACATCCCATTTGCCAGTAACTTTTTTCCACTTAGCCTGATGGTCTGCTCTGGTCCGGTTATGTTGTAAGCCGAGTCAACTGCTCCTCGAAGTTTTCTTTCGCTTCCTTTGATCGAATCTTCTAGGTACTTATCAAGGCAGATGTGAACCTCTTTTCCCTTTGAGGCACAGATGACCGACAATATCGTCCGCGCAATTGATGCATAGGATGCTCCAATGGAGGTCTGCGATAGGATGGAGTGCAGGAGAAGTCCTCCATCATACACGTGTGTGTAGAGCTCAGGGTGGTCGAGTTCATTGATGGTTTCCATCTGTACAGCTTCCAGATGATGCAGGAGAGAAGATTTGTCGGTCTTGACCAGGGAACCATCGCAGTGGGCAAACGCTAGAGGGTATTTGATTATTGGGTATTTTAAGATGTGTCTGAGGTCCACGGCGGAGTCTTGAGAGGCGACAACGATCATTTTGACAAATGCATCCCTGAGGTTCTCGGCATTGGTCTGTGCCCTCTTTGATGCACTTGCCAACGGCCCCTTTTTCGTGTTCTCTGCGGCGAAGTTAGCGACTTTGACTTTCTTTATGGGTTGGGTGAAGCGTTTCCTGTTTTCGTCCCATTCTTCTTCGAACTTCTCTCTAGCTTCTTGGCCTCTTCGTATCGTCGAAAGAAGATAACTTTGTGTTGCTGCGTTTGCTGCACGTCCAGTGGCAATGTTCACTAAAGTTGATGGGGCCTCATCGCTGAAGGGGTTGCAGAAGGTGTCGATTGTCTTTCCAAGAGCTTTCATTTGGATATTGTCCTTATTGATTTGTGATGGATGACATTGTGCTGCAGTGCCGTTTTCCTGCTCTATCCCGACCAATGATTTCAGCTCCGAAACCGCAAGAGCCCTCTGTGTCATTGTCAACGCCCATCGGCGCAAGGCTTGGTCTGAGTTCCGGAATGCAGCAATTGCTCTTGCGCTTGAACTGGCATCCTTGTTGACAGTTTGTTCAAGAGAGAGATCAACAGCCGACCTGCTAAAATTCCTCGTTGTTCTTCGGATTGAGAAGGCACCCTTTTCTAAGATGGTCATTACAGCAGGGTTTAAAGAGAAGGATTTAGCAAGAATTAGTGAGTCAAAGACAATTACTGCTAAAACGAGTAATACATGTAATACCTTTATAGCCTAAGGGTTACAAAGTATCCTGTTTCTGGATGTACTTGTGACACCTTTGCATGGGCAGTTCATACCATGTTTTTGGGAGTTATGTGTAGCCTAGCTCGCGTGGACCTAGGTTAGCATGGGGTGCGTGGCACTTTGGGGGGGGGGGGGGGCTGGCGGGGGTTTCCCACCATTGGAAACTGCTGTCATTGGCCATTTATGACTCCTGGGGCCCTCACAAACATTTTGGCAAAGGTTCTGAGAAGTTAGCTCTCAGGCTGACCTAGGGTAACTTTGGGGGCATGGCACTTTGGGGCGGGGGTACCCCACCATTGGAAACTGCTGTCATTGGCCATTTATGACTCCTGGGATCCTCACAAACATTTTGGCAAAGGTTCTGAGAAGTTAGCTCTCAGGCTGACCTAGGGTAGCTGGAGTGGCTTACATAATTGGGACTGGCAGGTCCATCCCACCACCAAAAATTGCTGTCATCAATTTTTTGGAACAACTCCACCCACAACTCATACATTCTAGGTACTTATAAGTGGTTAGGTCAAAAAGCTAACCTAGGGTAGCTGAGGTGTCGAATTTAAATGGCTGCTGAAGCCACACCCACCACAGATATCATGCCAGTCATCCAGTTTCATATGCAACAATGCACGTATGGAACACTGGCAGGAAGGAAAATTGGTTAGTATTCCGGCTACCCCCAACCCTCTGGGCTCCTGCTCTACAATAATTCAGTGAAGAGAGTTGTAATGGATTTTGAGTCTGCTGTGTGGGGAGCCTTCCAGAATGTAAAACCCGATGTCACCCTTACTGGATGCTGCTTTCATTGGGCCCAGGCAGTATGGAAAAAGATAAACGAATTAGGATTAGCACCATCATACCGTGTAAAGAAGAACACAAGTAGGTTCCTATGACAAATCCTGTGTCTTCCATTCTTACCAGCAGAGCAGATTCAATCTACATTCAATGAGTTTAGAAATTTATTAGTAGAGAGTCACACAGTCGCTCTACATAGTTTATTAGAATACATAGAGGACACTTGGATAGAAGGATGTTTGTGGACACCCAATAGCTGGTAGTCTTTGGCTTAGCAATTAGGACGAATAACGATATTGAGGGATGGCATAATAATTTAAACATCTTATGCAGCAAATATCAGAATGTTAATGTGTACGAGCTGATAGCAGTTTTGTATGAAGAGTCTAAGCTTGTTGATATCCAGTGTCTGTTAGTATCAGAGGGCAAGCTGCAAAGATACCAAAGAAAAATATACAAGAATTACCAGAAGAACATTTTTGACATATGGGAAGCGTACAAAGATGGCCAGCTACAGCCTCAAGAGTTGCTGCGCCGTGTCTCCCAGTATCACCATCCTCAAATTAGGTCAGCAGATGAAAATATGGAAAATTAATGAATTTTTTAAGTGTAGGCTATATATAAGCTATCTTTTAATAAATGTGCAATAAATATTTTATCCATGTGTTACCTGAATAATGACAAATAAAGTCCTGTAAACCGTTAATCCTAATGTTTATTTTATTTTAGCTATCCTAATTTAGCCACGTCTGGTTTATATCTTTATTATTGTACAATAAAATATTTTAAACACATGCTATCTGAATAATGATAAATAGTATATGAATAATTATGTAACGTGAATGGACCGTCGAATCGCCCAAGATTATTCGACTGGAAAATATCCACACCGTCGATTCGTCCAAGACAGACCGTCGAATTGTACTTCCGTCGAAACGTCCTGTATTCCTGCCTGACACCCTTGCACCCTGGCAGGTGAGTGGCCCAGGTGAGCTGCCTGACACCCTTGCACCCTGGCAGGTGAGTGGCCCAGGTGAGCTGCCTGACACCCTTGCACCCTGGCAGGTGAGTGGCCCAGGTGAGCTGCCTGACACCCTTGCGAGCTGAACAAGACATTAATGTTGGGGGCATTTTTGAGTAGAACAGTTGCGTAAGTCAGCATGCAGGGAGGCACACTTCAAACACCATTTTAAAACACAGGCACGGCAGGTCGGCCTCGGCCATCACCAGATCGCCCGTGTCACGCAGAAGACACAGCCACGAGTGTGATCCAAATGTTGACTGCCAGGCCGCGGACCCCGACCCTACCAGCCTCCCCTGCCGCGCCCTGCCCTGCACTCACCCTGCCTGCGTGTCCCCGGCGTGCGGCAGGTAATTCAGTGTCCCGCGGCCGCCGCTCAGCTCAGTTGAGTTGGATGTCGGAAGTCTTGCCTACAGGGCGGCCTTCCTGATGCGATCCTGTATTGAGCTTGATCTTGATACTGATGTCACAGTGGCTGGAGATTTCTCCCCAGCCAGGCCCCAGATAACCCTAACTCCTTGTGCCAAAGAGATAGCTGAGATTCTATAAAAAACAGTTTATTTTTGTCTTTACCAAGGAACCCATTGGACCCACACCCAGGCCACCTGTTCCAATAGATAATCTTGTTAGTGAACCTGTTATCCTAAAATCAGTGTTCTAAAAAAGTTAAAAGACATAAACAGCAGCAGAAGCTGTGGCCCAGATGAAATACACCCACGAATCCTCCAGGAAATTGCAGACCATATAACCGGACCTATTACTATTCAAAAGCATCGAGACGGGAGAACTGCCGTCGGATTGGAAAGAAGCTTCAGTACGCCTATCTTTAAGAAAGGCTCCAAGAAACTGGCAGTTAATTATCGACCTATAAGCCTTACATCAGTCCTTTGTCAAATCCTCGAGTCCTTTATATGTGAAGCATTACTAGGCCACCTTTCTTCCAACGATGCCCTATCTCCACAACAGTACGGTTTCTTACATGGAAGGTCTACTGTTTTGCAGCTTGTACAGTATTTTAATCACTGTGCTGAGGTGGTAGCTATGGCCGGGTGGTATAGTGGATGTAATATTCCTGGACTACGCCAAAGCCTTTGATACCGTCCCTCACCGGCGTCTGTTATCGAAGCTCGAGAGTTATGGCATTCAGGGGAGGACCCTTGCATGGACTGAGAGATTTCTTGTTGGAAGGTTTCAGACAGTTGTCGTCAACAGTGAAAAGTCCTCCTGATCTGGAGTGTTGAGCGGCATCCCCCAGGGTAGAGTCTTGGGGCCAAAATTATTTGTCATATACATAAACGATTTGCCAACCCCATTAAACTCAGATACATATATGTTTGCCGATGACACAAAGATTCTCCGACAAATAACAAAATGTGAGGATGCATATGAGCTTCAACGTGACCTAGACATGATGCAGAGCTGGTCAGATGATTGGTTACTGCGTTTTAATCCATCAAAGTGCAAAGTAATGTCAGTGGGAGCCTTTGAGAATACGATATATATGCACTTTTTTTTTGGGGGGGGGGGGGGATATACCCCAAGGGAGGAAGGCGGGCATGCATGCCGCGCTACCCCTCAGACGGCTAGCAGAGAGATACCCAATTCTTTCAAGGAGGCCCAACAACGGGGCTGAGGGTGTCGGAAAGAGCCCACCTTTCCACCCCCATGGCACAGGATAGGTCTCGAACTCACGCTCTAGCAACCCGCCGAAGCGCAAGGCCGAGACTCTACCACGGGACCACGGGAGCCCCCTTATATGCACATCAGTACCAAATATGCGGAGAGGTACTTGAACATGTTGATGAGGAGAAAGACCTGGGTGTACTAGGTGACTCAACTCTGAAATTTGAGCAACACATCCTCAACCAAATCAAAACTGCCAACTCCATGATGGGTCTTATCCGACGGGTGTTCTCATACTTGAGTCCAGATATGTTCAAACTCCTCTACCCAGCTTTTGTCCGAAGCCACCTGGAGTATGCACAAGCAGTATGGTCACCGAGATATAAGAGTTTGGCAGACAAAATTGAACAAGTCCAAAAAAGAGCTACCCAACAAGTGGATGGTCTCCAGCACCTCGACTACCCAGAACGACTTAAACTCCTGGACATGCCAACATTGAAATACAGACGCTGTAGAGGGGACATGATAGAACTGTGGAAACACTTCAATCAATACAAAAAGGAGTTACTCCCAGCATCCTTCAAACCCCTGGGCAGACCTAGTCGTCGTCATTCAAGACAACTCTACCTACATCGCCCTGTGGACGGTGTTTATGGAGTGCAGCGGAACACTTTTTATTACCGAACAGTACCCATATGGAATGATCTCCCAGCTGAGGTTGCCGAGGCCGTATCAATGAATTCTTTCAAAAATCGCTTAGATAATCACTGGAATAAGCAAGCATTTAAATATGACCCCTCCAAGCCGCCGCCATGGACAGCCAACCCACAGTCAACATATATCGAGTATCACCAAGTGAGCGCAGCATAGAGTCTCCTAGACTGGACTGCGTTATGTACTTAAGTGTACTTAAGTGTAAGTGTACAGTCGTGGTGGTCCACCGCTGTTTTGGAAGTTGCTGGCGTGTTGCTTCTTCAGCCGCACTTGGTCCGGTGTGTTGGGCATCCACATGCCTTTGTTATCTTAGCTCAAGTTCGTGTATGTGGGCTTCTTTTAGACTGATATGGCGTCTAGAGCTAGCATGATCACCATTCTTTATTATGATGACAAAGACCATGTCAAAATTTGACTTATTAAATAAGAAATTACACAAAGTTCGGCAGCTTTTCCTTGTCGCCAAGCCATCCTCCAGCAGCGCTCCGACACCCATGATCGCACATTCATTTTTCTCAGAAAATAGGATACCAATCACATTTACATCAACATATTTCCACAGGTGAATACTTAGGGCATGTTCACACCAAGTTGCGACACCTGAGATTCATTAATTATGACGGGGGAAGGAAAAATGTAGGCCTCTGTCATTGGCAAAATTGAGCCTCGGGCAGAATGGACATGTTTCCGGTCAACATATTTATTTATAATTCTGTCTGTACGGATAAAATAAACCCACAATTCAGCTATGTTACTATTTTTTCTTCCTGTAAAATAGTAAATGTGGTACAAAATATGGATTAAAGTTGAGGAAAAATCACGTGACCTGGAAACGGGTGCTGGTTGGTCGGGACGTCACGATGCAGTCGGCAGGCCGCCAACGTTGTGTTACTTCGATATTTTGTGTTGTGGTGTATGTTTGTAGTGGCCAGCAATGCCTGGAGCCGTAACCCGCAGTCGTTGGTGATTCGTGCCAATGTGCAAGAGTATATATATATATATATATATATATATATATATATATATATATATATATATATATATATATATATATATATATATATATATATATATATATATATATATATATATATATATATATATATATATACGGACAAAAGTACTCCACGTAAGATATTTCTGTCTGTGCTAGTTAATCCTGCAGTAATATTCTTTAGTTTCCCCTCGGACTAACTTTTCATCGTGAACTCAACTATTCTCTCTACTGTCATGTCCTCTGATTATAAAATATTGATCTGCATTCGTTTTCTTCTTATTCATCTTCAGGCGTTGATTCTCTCTCTCTCTCTCTCTCTCTCTCTCTCTCTCTCTCTCTCTCTCTCTCTCTCTCTCTCTCTCTGACGTTCCAGAGCCATTGTTTTCTCTAAGTTAGGCTAGGTAAGTTTCCATAAGACCAATATAAATTCAACCTTGATTATTCTCTTAAGTTCCCCCTCGAACTAACTTTTAATCGCGAACTCAACTATTTTCTGCATAGCAGAGGCGAATCGGTTGATTTCACTCCCATTTCAATAATATAACATATTTCCAACATTCTTAAGGTGTTCTGTAAGCACCTATAACATACCTGTTGGGCGCAGTTTGGAGCTGGAGTGGCCATAGCTGATAAAAAACAATGGACACAACACTGGTACTGACGTCTGCTGTACTCCGCTTCAGCCTGATGACGTCACGAGCTAATGGTGGCTTCTCCCCGTGAGATGAGAAGAATTTGAGATATCTCTCCAATATCCAGTCAACTAGCGATTTATAGGACGTAATATGTGCACTACGTTATCATTGGTACGTGGCACAATGCATTTCTAAGCTCTTCCCAGAACCGGAAACATGGCCATTGAGCCTGGGCATCTATGTCCCTCAGATTTCTTCGCTATTATATGTTGTAAGATCGTTCTGTTGACATGTATGGGAAAATTAACGCTTTCTGTATCTACATATCGAAGGAAAACGCAAAATTCGCGCTAGTAAATCAGAAATTACATAAAGGTCGACAGCTCGTATGGAGTATGCATCTCACGTATGGGGGGCTCCACTCACACGTACAGCTCTCTTGGACAGAGTGGAGTCTAAGGCTCTTCGTCTCATCAGCTCTCCTCCTCTTACTAATAGTCTTCTACCTCTTAAATTTCGCCGCCATGTTGCCTCTCTTTCTATCTTCTATCGATATTTTCATGCTGACTGCTCTTCCGAACTTACTAACTGCATGCCTCCCCCCCTCCCGCGGCCTCGCCACACAAGACTTTCTACTCATGCTCATCCCTTTACTGTCCAAATCCCTTACGCAAGAGTTAACCAGGATATACACTCTTTTATCCCTCACGCTAGTAAACTCTGGAACAATCTTCCTTCATCTGTATTTCCTCCTGCCTACGACTTGAACTTTTTCAAGAGGAGGGTATCAGGACACCTCTCCTCCCGAAATTGACCTATCTTTCGGCCACTCCTCTAACTCTTGTTAGGAGCAGTGAGTATCGGGATTTTTTTTATTAACATTTGTTACTTTTTTATGCCCTTGAACGGACTCCTCTGCTGTAAAAAAAAAAAAAAAAAAAGGCTTTTCCTTATCGCCAAGCCATCCTCCAGCAGCGCTCCGACACCCATGATCGCACATTCATTTTTCACAAAAAATAGGATACCAATCACATTTGCATCGACATATTTCCCCAGGTTAGGCCACGTTCACACCAAGTTGCGACACCTGAGATTCATTAATAATGACAGGGGAAGGAAAAATGTAGGGCCAACTCCTCCTACTACTGCTACAAGCCTGCATCTCCTTGCCATTTCAACGTAATGGAGCAAAATAACCCCGGTCAAAGGTAAGTCCTTGAATCTTATTTTTACCTTTATTCCCTCTTTCAGGTCAGGTTAAGTTAAGGGCGAGGTTAAGTTATGGGCTATGTTATGTTATGTTAAGGATTAGGTTAGGATAGGATACTTAATATGGGGGTCAAAGAGTCCCGGCTAGGAGGTTATAATGTTGGTTTTGGGAAATTTACATCGATTTGTTGGAAATTCTTGCCAAATTTCGCCTATTGAGGCCTCCCCACCATAAACTCTGCTTTTCCGACAAGTCCTCAGCTCCCTCCTCCAGCCTACCGCCCTGCACCGCCCCCTGCCCATAATGCCTGGGAAACTCCTTTACCAAGCTCTGGACCTCGACAACCCTCCGCTGGCACTGTCAGTGAGTCCTCACCTGCCCCTGCAGTCCCCGCTGGGGGTCCACTAGTCTCCGCTTCTGCTGCTGACCTCTCTACTAGTATTCTGCTTTCCCTACAAAAGGAAATAGCCAACCTCTCAGTTGTCCTGGCTCAAGTTTCTGTGCGCCTCACTGCTGTGGAAGCTCGCCCTGTTCCCCCTGCTCCATGTCCTCCTCCTGGCCCGGCTCCTGTGACTGCTGACGCTGGAGGGTCCTCTTCTCTGCCGCTCTCGCCGGCGGCCGATCCCCAGCCTCAGGCAACAGCCAGTACTCCTCTCAGCTCAGTTCCTCCTGTGCAGGCTACGGGAACCCATGTAGCTTCGCACACCTCCGGCAGCGGTGCCCAGATTGTGGGTGACTCTGGCCTGACCGCAGTCTACTCTCGGCTGGATTCACTGGAGACATCGGTAGCGGGCATACATACTACCATGCAGGCCATCCTTGCAAGAATGGATGGCACTCAGCAGCAGCCCCTGGATATCTCCTTGACCTCGTAATGGCCTGCACGACCTATCGCTTCCTGACCTGGAACATTAACGGGCTGCGTGCCCGGTTCACTGATCTCCACTCCTATGTTATAACGCAGAAACCCGACGTCATTGCCCTACAAGAGGTCGGGCCCGAGGTGCCACAGATGAGAGGTTATGTGAATCACTCTCTAGGACCTGGAGATGGTAGCAGTAGGGGGTTAACAACATATGTCAAACATGGACTTCCTGTTACTTTTCATGAGATGGGGGTTACGGGGGGTATGGAGTCTCTAATTGTGTGTCTGCATGTTCCTAATGGTCCCCTGTATTGTATAAATTTGTATGTTCATGCTTGTGCCTTTCGTGCTGACAACCTCCCAGGCTGCTTCTTGGAAGAAAAATCATTGCTAATAGGGGATCTCAATGCTCGTCATAAGGACCTAGGCAGTCATTTGACCACCAATGTAAATGGGATTCGTTGGAAAGCTTTTCTTGACGCCACAGATACTGTAACGCTCACAGGTGACAGTGTCCCTACACACACTCAAGGTGGCAGGTTAGACTATGTAGCCCTGTCCAACATGCCCCCGTGCTCTATTGAGACTTGCTTGTTGCCTACTTTACTCAGCGACCACTTTGCTCTGGAAACTATTCTCCCTTGGTCTTTTGTGCCTATTACACCTAGAAAGAGGCTTACTGTTCCTGCTGCCCGAGTGCCAAGGCTTGTTTCATGTGTTGAGTCTTGGTACACTGTTGCCAAGGCTACCTTCTCTGATGTTAATTCCTTGTATCAGGGCCTTGTTGCAGTTATTGAAGGCTTTGTGTCCCCATCTTATAGGGCTCCTAGGGTATGTGCCGTCACTCATTGCTCCTCCTCTTATGCTAAGGATCCTGTCATACTTTCTTGCCAGCAAACTCTTGCCACCTATCAGCGGCGATGGCAGCGTGAACCCACCGACTATGATGCCAGGGATGCAATGGTGTCTGTTGCTCGACACCTCACTGACCTTCGTCAACAGGCTCGGCAGCGATACTGGGGTGACTTCTTGGGGCGGCTGCGTAAGACTCAGACACTGCAGAGGATTTGGCTCCATGTCCACAGGGTCAGGGGCAAACCTAACCATCCCGTTAGGGATCCTGGTCTTGCTGAGAGGGCACAGACTTTATTGCAAACATGGACGAATGCCTCTGCTGTGGCTGGGCTGCCTGGCGCCCATCGAGATGCTCTTGCCAGCCATCAGCTGCGGCGCATGGCCCTTGTACATCATAATGTGGCCCTGGTAGACGACACGTGTGTTCCTCTTACTTTGGATGAGCTCCTCCGCGCTATTCGGCCTGGCACGTCGACGGCCCCTGGTCAGGATGGTTTAACCTATGACGTCCTTTACCCTCTCCTTGCCCTGCCTGATAACCCCATTCGTGATCTCTTTAACATGTCGTATTCCTCCAGTGTTTTGCCTCCTTCATGGAAATCTGCTCTCATTGTTCCCATCCCTAAGGGTGACGGCACTTTTCGTCCAATTTCTCTCACCAGTTGTTTATGCAAGCCAATGGAAAGGGTCATCCTGCAACGACTCATTTATAAGGTGGGTGACTTGATGTCCCCTAATCTCCATGGGTTTATGAAGGGTCGCTCCACTGCCAATTGTTTTGTTGAATGTTTGAGTAATGACACTGTCACCTGCAGAGCTTTTATAGACCTCAAGGGTGCCTTTGATAGGGCCAATAAAGATGTTATCATGGAGGAACTCATCACGAAAGGTGTGAAAGGGAGACTTTTAGGGTGGATCAGGGAGTATTTGTACAACAGACGGGCTAGGGTATGGTTCCAGGGTGCAGTATCAACTGATGAGTCCTTTGACCTAGGCACCCCTCAAGGTGGAGTCCTCAGCCCCATGTTATTCAATATCCTTATGGATAAGATTGCCCGGCACTCCTTTCCTCGGGGCACTGAAATTGTCCTTTATGCCGACGACATCCTCATTCAGTGTGATTCCCCTGGAACCCTGACCACAGCCCTGCAGCACCTTGAGGACCTTTGTATACATATGGGTCTGATCGTCAATGCCTCAAAAACTAAATATCAGACAAGTCTCAAAATATGTCGTTCACCGAGCTTTAATACTGTCGCCTTAGGCCGAGTACAATGTTATAAGTATTTAGGAGTACAGCTTAGTTTTAAGAAGTATACCCATTGCGTTGACTATGTACGCAATCTCTGTCTACCTCGTCTTGCCCCGTTACGTGTATTAGCAAACAGGGGTCTTGGAGCAGGAATTCCCATTCTTAGGATGTTCTATCTCTGTCATTCGGTCTCTGATTGATTATGCTGCACCAGTTCTGGTGCGTTGTAGCCCCTCTCAACTGAAGCCCTTGGAGCTCATACAAAATGAGGCAATGCGGATTATTCTAGGTTGTCCCAGGACGGCAAAGCTTGAAGTCCTCCGAGCTGAGTTGGAACTGCCCAGTGTTGTCTGCAGAATTCAGGAAATTACTTGCCGCACAGTCTGCCGCATGATTTGTCAATGGGACACTCAGCTTAGGCAGGCTCTTGGTAACTTTCAGCCCACCCCTAACATTCCAGCCAAATCGTACCTTAGAAAGCTCCACAAGCTCTTATCTGACCTTGGTGTCCTTGAACCGTGTCTTGCCCTCATTAGCAGCCCTTGTTATCCCTCTTGGAAACCTCATAGAGTCAGTGTTGATATAGAAAAATTAGATAAACCTAAAGATTCTTGGCTTCCTCAAGTCCTGCAGGACCATTTTCTGACCAAATTGTCTGCATATCCCTGCACCCAGGCTGTCCATGTGTTTTGTGATGGATCTGTCAATGGCACCAAGACTGGTTGTGGATTATTTATTAGGGACTATGCCACCCCCTCTGAATACACTGACACTGAGGTTTCTAAGAGGCTTCCTGATCATCTGTCTTCCACAAGGGCAGAACTCTATGCCATATGTAGCTCTCGGGAAAGATGTGTACCTGTTTGTTGATAGTCAATGTGCCTTGTATGCTCTTCTGTCCTCCTCCCCTTCTGACTGTGATATAGTCAATAAGTGCCTTAGTGCCCTTAGCCTGCTGGAGCGCTGTGGTGCTACTGCACACTTCATCTGGGTGCCTTCACATGTTGGGCTGCCCCATAATGAAAAGGCAGACAGACTTGCTCGTGCTGCCTCTGATGATCTCAATGTACGCCCAGGTGTTGAATACACCTATAATTATGTTAAAAATAGACTTAGATCCCTTGTTAGTGAGTCTGTTACCAATCAGCTTGCCTTGAGGTGTCAGGATGATAGTCCCTCCAGCCTTCACTATGCCCAGGTATCAAGTATCTGCACCCACACTTATGGTAGGCTTAGTGCATCCTATGATCTGGTGGTGATGCGGCTGAGGCTGGGCTATAGATATTACTGGGAGGTCAGTGGGGCTGACCCTGTACCTTGCCGCTTGTGTGCCAGGCCAGGGGGTCACACGCTCAAACACTATGTCCTGCAATGTTCTGCTATTAGTGCCTACCGCCCACAGGGCCACTGGGACCTGCCTGGGCTGGTGGGCTGGTTCATTAACAATAATGTTCTTTCAGCTGTGCTCAGTGAGTATCCTGCATTTGCCTCTAGATTGTAGTCCATATTATTATGCCGGACGTGTTACTTGGGTTCCGTGTCGCCGTCAGGAGACTCCGTGGGAGGGAGATATGTAAACACTTTGCACAGTTTCTATAGTTTAATGTTCTTCCTTAGTAGTACACTTCACTCTGACTCTTCACTTACCACTAGCTTACTATCACTGGGACTGGGCCTCTCTCGCCCTCTTCTCCTATATATATCCAGAACAGTACAGTCTAGAATATTACAGTATACTTTAGATCATACAAGAACATGTAGCAAAAATATATGCGAGTTGGCAACACTTCCCGCCTGGCGCCTGGCCGCGGACGGCTTGCCTTGCTCCCCGCCCCTTTGCTCGTTTCTCCGGGAGCCTTCTAGAGGCCTATGGTCGCCGGGGGAAGCTTCCAGCACAACACTATCCCCCCCTCTTAATTGTGATCGTCCCGATCACACACTTAACTATGTACAAACATAAGAGAATTAATCAAAAACATAATAATCGTCGTATCGCTGTGGACGCCTGCGTTGTCTCTGTCTTCTGTTCGTTGCCTCCTGCGCGTCTGTCTCCTGGTGCGCCTCGTCGTCGTCCGCTTCTTGGGGTGTCCCTGGAACATCTGCCGAAGCCGGGAGGTTATCTCCCTCGGCTGAAAGGGCCAGGAGGCCTACGTCGTCGTCGACCTCCTCTCGGTCCTGGACGTCCCTTGCGTTTTCGTCGGCTGCTGGGTGTCTGTAGTTGTTCCAGGTGTAGTTTCCCGGACCGTGGTACCTCCATAGGCGGTTGACGTGGACAACTTTCGGCTTGGTCCTTTCCGTTCTCCGGATTCGGTAAGTCACGTCGGAGAGGCGTTCTAGCACAGTGTAAGGGCCTTCCCAGGGGCTCTGTAACTTCGGAGACTGTCCTTTCTTCCTCTGCGGGTTGTAAAGCCAGACTCGGTCTCCTTCCTTGAAGTCAACGTGGCTTGCCCTCATATTGTAACCGCGCTTCATGGCCTCCCCGGAGAACTTCAAGGCACCTCGGACTTGATGGTGCACCTCTTCCAGCCGTTCCTTGGAAGGCTTTCTCCAGGAGGCCTTCCTGTCAGTAGGTCCACCGGCAATCGCAGCTCACGTCCAAACATCAGCTTTGCCGGTGAATACCCCGTAGTCTCGTGGGCGGCAGACCTGTAGGCCATGAGAAGCGCAGGCAGCTTCTGATCCCATGAAGACTGATCATTGTTGCACTGCTTGGCCAACTCCTGGCCCAACGTCCAATTAAACCTCTCCACCATTCCATCTGACTGTGGGTGCAGAGGGGTGGTCCGGGTCTTCTTGATACCCAGAAGCTTGCAGCACTCAGCAAGGACTGTTGACTCAAAATTCCTTCCCTGGTCGGAATGGAGCTCGTTAGGCACACCGAAGCGACAGAAGAACTCCTCCACCAAAACCTTGGCGATGGTAGTGGCTTCCTGGTCAGGGATGGCGTAGGCTTCCGGCCACTTGGTGAAGTAATCCATTGTGACGCAGATGTACCTATTTCCGTTCGTCGTCAGAGGCAAGGGTCCTGCTATATCCACTGCCACCCGTTCCATGGGGGCTCCAACCTGGTATAGTTGCAGTGGGGCACGGTGACGCTTCTTGGGGCCCTTCTTTGCACAGCACACCTCACACGCGTGACACCATTCTTCCACGTCCTTCCTCATGCCAACCCAGTAGAACCTTTGGCGCAGGCGACTCAGTGTCTTCTTTACCCCTAGGTGTCCGCTGGTGATGCTGTCGTGCCTTCTTTCAGGACGCCTTCCCGGGACTTCACAGGTAACACCGTGGACCAGTAGTGGTCAAGACCATCATGAGAGACCCAGCGTCGCTGCAACACCCCGTCGTCTATCCGAAGAGTGTCCCACTGAGTCCAGTAATTCTTGGTGGTAGGGATTTCTCTCGAGATTACTTCCCACCCAGGTCGCGTTGACGACTGACTCAGCCACTCCATAATTGGTCTCAGATCTCGGTCCTCCCGCTACAGTTTTCCCAAGTCTTCCCATGGCACCTCCGCTGTCTGTTCCACTGTAGTGCGGCGGCACATATTCTGGACGCTTTCCCTCTGGAGGCAATGTTGACATTCAGGTAGGCAGGGGCGCCGGCTCAAGCTGTCCGCGTTACCGTGTGTTAGTCCAGATCGGTGCACAATAGAATAGTGATGCTGCTCTAGTTTACCTATCCAGCGAGCAAGCTGGCCCTCAGGGTTTTTCAGTGACTTCAGCCACCGCAATGCAGCGTGATCCGTGCGGATGGTGAAAGTTGCACCGTACAGGTAAGCATGGAAAAAGTCAAGGCTCTTGACTACTGCCAGGAGTTCTTTCCGGGTCACGCAATAGTTTTTCTCGGCTGGAGTGAGCTTCTTGCTGAAGTAGGCCACAACCCGTTCCATGTCGGCACATGCCTGGGACAGCACTCCACCAATCCCTTCATCACTGGCATCACAATCCAGTATAAAAGGCTTAGAGGGGTCTGGGTAGGTGAGTACAGGCGAGCTGATGAGGGCCTCCTTGAGCTTCTCAAAGGCAACCTGAGTTTCCGCTGTCCACTCAAACTTGCGCCCCTTCTTCGTCAGGAGGTGCAGTGGTGCAGCAATCGTAGCGAAGCCTTTCACAAACCTGCGGTAGTATGAGCACAACCCGAGGAAGCTCCGCAGCTCCTTCACGTTGGTGGGTGTCGGCCAGTCCCTTACCGCAGCCACCTTCTCAGGATCAGTGCGTACTCCAGCCTCGCTCACGATGTGTCCCAAGTATTGGACCTCCTTTTGGAACAGACAGCATTTCTTCGGGCTGAGCTTAAGGTGTGCAGCTCTAAACCGAGCGAAAACCTCTGATAGCCTTTTCATCTCCTGCTCGAAGGTCTGGCCAAAGACAATCACGTCGTCGAGGTAGATGAGTGCCGTCTTCCAGTGAAGTCCCTCCAGCACCCTCTCCATCAGCCGCTCGAACGTGGCCGGCGCGTTGCACAGGCCAAAGGGCATGACCTTAAACTGCCACAGGCCTTGACCGTAGGAGAAGGCTGTTTTCTCTTTGTCCTGCTCCGCCATTTTGACTTGGTGATACCCAGACATCATATCTAGTGTTGAAAACCACTTGGAGCCCACCAAGGCATCGAGCGTGTCGTCGATCCGTGGGAGTGGGTATGAATCCTTGATGGTGAGATCGTTGAGGGCTCGGTAGTCCACGCAGCACCTGAGGGAACCATCCTTTTTCCTGACGAGCACTACAGCAGACGCCCACGGGCTGCTGGACCGCTCGATTAACCCTTGTTGCCGGAGATCATCCATCACCTCATCCATCTCCTTGCGACGGGCTGGTGCCATCCTTCGAGGAGCTTGCTTCACTGGGCGGTGGCTACCTGTGTCGATGTGGTGCTCTACCAGGTCCGTACACCCCAAGTCCAGGTCTCCTGTGGAAAACACATCTGCATTTCTCACGAGAAGCTCCCTAAGCTGTTCCACTTGGGGTTCCTCTAGACACTTGGAGCTCCTGTCAAAAAGATCGCGCAGGTAGTCAGGCAGCTCCTCCTGGGGCTTCGTCAGGGTTCTCCTGCAGACACAGGTTCTTGGTTTCTGGTCGATCTCTTGGCACAATCCCACCATGGTCCCTTGTTTTATTTTCTTTGGGCTGAAGGAGACATTGGCCACGACGACAGGCACTTCCGCTGCAGCAGGGTCTACCAAAGTACTTCCTACAATCACCCCGTTTTCTACCGGGCATCGACTTCCACTCTACCACACACACACAGGCTAGCCGGGGGCACCCGTAATTTGACAGGGTAACAGCATCTCCGACCTCGGAGGAATAATGGTGGTGCGCTTGACCGTCACTGGCAGGTCTTCCTTGTTCACAGTCGTCAGTGGCACCCTCCTTCCTCCTACAGTCAGCTGCTTAGCGCGGAAGTCCAGCTCGCACCTGTGGGAGACAAGATAATCCATACCTAGGATGCAGGGGTCATCCATGTCGGCCACGTACACAGAGAGGAACTCTTCCTTTCCTCCGAGCTCAAACTTCACGTCCACTGGGCCTCTGAGCTCTGCGTAGTGTCCTGTGACTCCGCACAGTCGATGCGGCGTCTTAGGAAGCCGACGATGACTCACCACGTCAGGCCGCACCAATGTGCGTTCCGAGCCTGTGTCGACGACCACAGGCCACAACACTCCGTCAACCTTGCCCTCCACTTGGCAGCTTGTCATGGTGGTTCTCCTGCACATTGATATCTTCGGGGCATGTACAGGACAGACTGGTCGTTGCCCCCGTGAACCAGTCCTTCTTAGTTTCCCGAGTGGTGGTCCCTCGTTGGGGCACATTTTCCGACACTCATTCTTCCAGTGCCCCTTTCTCCACAGGTCCAGCACTTGGGTCCTTCCCTGGGCTTCTTCTTAGCGGCACCTTCATATTCCTTCTTCCTCTTATAGCATTCGTTCTCCTTGTGCCCAACCTTCTCGCAGTACCAGCACGTTCCTTGAACCTGTCTGTGTCGCTGACAGCGCCCTTTCGTGCCCTAAAGCCAGAAGTCGAGTCGTCCCTGAAGCTTGATAAGCTAGACCTAACAAAGGACTCAAACTCCATGGCACGTGCCAGAGCTTCCTGCATTGATGTTGGCTTAGCTTGGTTCACTTGTATCTTCAGCTGAGGGCTGTCCAGGGCATCGATGAATTGATCACGCAGCAAAACCGTCAGCAGGTCAGGGGTGGCACCTGGGTATGCCTTGTGCGCCATGCTCTCAAGGTCCTGAGCGAGTTCCTGAAGAGACTCGCCGCGCCTCCTGTTGCGGGTTCTGAACCTAACCCTGAAGAGCTCGTTCTGGTGCTTGGTCCCATATCGTTGCTCCAGCGCCTGTGCCAGCCCGCTGTAGCTGCCCTTTGTCGCATTGTCGAGCTGAGCAAGAACCTCCAGCGCCGCCCCTTTCAGGCTAGTGGCCAGCTGTACCGCGCACTCTTGGTCATCCCATCCGTTCCGAGCTGCCAACAGCTCAAACTGAGCGCGGTAAGCCTCCCAGGAGACCTTGCCATCAAACTCCTGAGGCTTCTTTCTAACAGGCAAACCCAGCAGACCCATGGGGCTGGCGGAACTTCTTGCGGGGATAAACTCAGGCGAAACAGGGCTCAAACTACCCCGGACTTGCGTAGGAGAAGCATCTTGGGTACAACTAGCCCCTGCAGGCACTGGCTGTCCGTTTCCAGCCAAGCAGTCTTCAAGGGCCTTCACTCTGTCACTTACTTCTAGTATTTCTTTGTGTGTCGTCTCACGTACCACCTCCATCTCTTGTTGAAGATTTGTGTGTTCTTTCTCCACTTCTATCAGGCGTTGTCCCAAGTTCGTGGTCACATCAGTCATTTCTCTTCGCACTGATTCACTTCCATCTTGTACTGCTTTTAACTGTAGCTGTAATCCCGTGAAGCGATCTTCTAGCTGTTCTTTGAGTTCTTGGAGTGTTCCTTCTTGTTGTTGCTGTGCTCTTTCTTGTTGTTCTTTGAGTTCTTGGAGTGTTCCTTCTTGTTGTTGCTGTGCTCTTTCTTGTTGTTCTTTGAGTTCTTGGTGTGCTTTTTCTTGTTGTTCCTTGAGTTCTTGGAGTGTTCCTTCTTGTTGTTGCTGTGCTCTTTCTTGTTGTTCTTTGAGTTCTTGGTGTGCTTTTTCTTGTTGTTGCTGTGCTTTTTCTTGTTGTTCTTTGAGTTCTTGGAGTGCTCTTTCTTGTTTCTCCCCCTGTAGTCTCAAGGCTTCCAAAAGTTCAGTCAACATGTCGTCCCTCTGGGCAGCTTGGGAACGAGTCTCCATGGCGAAAAACAAATGCCTACACTCCTGACACCAGTGTTATGCCGGACGTGTTACTTGGGTTCCGTGTCGCCGTCAGGAGACTCCGTGGGAGGGAGATATGTAAACACTTTGCACAGTTTCTGTAGTTTAATGTTCTTCCTTAGTAGTACACTTCACTCTGACTCTTCACTTACCACTAGCTTACTATCACTGGGACTGGGCCTCTCTCGCCCTCTTCTCCTATATATATCCAGAACAGTACAGTCTAGAATATTACAGTATACTTTAGATCATACAAGAACATGTAGCAAAAATATATGCGAGTTGGCAACACTTCCCGCCTGGCGCCTGGCCGCGGACGGCTTGCCTTGCTCCCCGCCCCTTTGCTCGTTTCTCCGGGAGCCTTCTAGAGGCCTATGGTCGCCGGGGGAAGCTTCCAGCACAACACTATGTACAGTCCCTTATGTCTGCTCCCTTGACTAAATCAAGGCCTTTATTTTTTTAGCACTTGTCCCCTACCATTGTATCTTTTTAGTTTCCTGGTGCTACTTACACATGTATCCTTAGTTGTATAATCACACTCTGTACTGCCTGGGGGTTGGGATGGCATGCTCCTCCCTTCTCCTTTGTTGTTTTACTTGCAACAATAAACTATTGTTGTGCTGGAAGCTTCCCCCGGCGTCCATGGGCCTCTAGAAGGCTCCGGGAGGAGCGAGCAGGGGGGCGGGGAGCAAGGCGAGCCGTCCGCGCCCCGCGGGGCTAGCGGCCAGGCGCCAGGCGGGAAGTGTTGCCAACTCGCACATATTTTTGCTACATGTTCTTGTATGATCTAAAATATACTGTAACATTCTAGACTGTACTGTTCTGGATATATATAGGAGAAGAGGGCGAGAGGGGACAGTCCCAGTCATAGTAAGCTAGTGGCCAGTGAAGAGTCAGAGTGAAGTGTACTACTAAGGAAGAATATTAAACTACAGAAGCTGTGCAAAGTGTTTACATATCTCCCTCCCACGGAGTCTCCTGACGGCGACACGGAACCCAAGTAACACGTCCGGCATAACACAATCAATCAATATGGTAGTGTATAAACATTTTTGTTCACCTTTTTTGTTTCAACTCCTTGTCATTCATGTACTTTTTATTGCATTAAATTTTCGTTTACAGTTTCAAATTCAGCACATTTTTCCGATTCAGATGGAATATGACATGTACCAATGTAACAATAATCAGTGGGTAAAAAATGGACAAGAAAATAACAAGTCTATCTGACAGGATCGCCGAGGCGCTGGTAACTTGATAATAGCAATAGCAGACATAACTATGTGATAATAAATTTCTCTCTGTCTCGCCATCCGTCACCTTAGCCTAAGATGGCCGCCAGTTGCTTCAAAATCCAGGCTCTGGGAACCCTCCATGTATATAACTCTGTGGGGGCAAGTGCCCCCTCTTGCCCCTACGTGCGGGCGCCCAAGGGTACAGCAGATCTCGTGTGTGAGGGGTGTGGCAGGGTGTGGCGCATGTCGTGCTGGAGTGTGTCAAGTGTGGCAGAGAGAACGAGGATGACGCAGGGGTTTGTGACGAGATGGGACGTGGAGTGGACGTGTTTGCTGGGAGGAGTGGAAGATCGAGTTGCTGAGTGGAGGCACGAATGGACGAGTGATGGAAGCAGTGAAAGAGTTCTGGGCCCAGATTCACTAACGCCTCGCAGATACGACAATCTTAAGTGGATCCAATATGGCGGAAATAAGAATGTCGTATCTTGCGATTCACAAAAAAATCTTAAGTCCGCCATGTTTAGATTTTCCTGCCTTAACGCTGTTTCACACTCCCGCCGACAGACGGCGTAGTGTGTTGTTGACATATTTCGTTCAACCAATGGCAGCGCTCGATACATACGTACTCTAGAGACAGTAGCCAATCACAGGAACCTCAACACCAGTGCAGCACGTGGCCCGTGACAGAGGCAGACGATGTTGTCTGCCCCACCGGGAGTACGGAGATGAAGTGAGGAAGTTCAGGTAAGCCAATCACTTGTCATGTGGAGAGTCAGCTTGGTATATTGTTGCTAAAACGTGCTAGTGAGTGAAACATTTTTGTTAACCTGCATGAGGGTATCCTTTAGGTAACGTTATAAACGTGCCTTTCTGTCAGTTTTTAGCCATGACTTTGTCCTCCAAGTTGTCCATGATCAGTCTCATTACCGTGTTTTGACCTCCTCAGTAGGTAAAAGTGTAATATACTTGCATGCACTAAGTTATCTCACCATGGAGAGGGGAAGGGATGTGGGTGCACACACACTTCAGTACGTGGTGTTATTTCAGTATTTTCATAGAGGTGAGGCCATTTACTGAGCAGCAGAGCTTAGCAAACTTATCAGTCATTAAGATTTGCCACTTCTGCCACCAGGACACTGCCCAGTAATGTGGCTAGGATTAGGAGTGGAGCTCAGACATTGTCAGCTGCTCAGGTATTGGGAAGTAGATAAAACGGCATACTTTCCAAAGAGCAGCTTGCTGTATTATGGCTTAAAACACTGTCGCTCTACTATAAGTGCAATAACAATAAGTAAAAAGCTCTTTCATAGTGCTTGAGATAAACTAACTTCCTATTAAAACATAGATACTTTAAATTCACTATTATAACATAGTCATTGTATTTCTTTGTTTTCTTCATTTCCACAGATTAAGTTTATTAACTATGTAAACTTTTTACTTCATTGCTTCTTAACCTTTAACTACTAGCCAGTCACTTCTCTCTCTCTTATGATCCTGGTTATGATGACCAAGCAAATAACTTTCCTTTTATAGGAGACTGAGTGTCACCTGTAAGTGTAATGCATGCTACAACACCTAGCAGGCCATATGTCCCAGCAGTGGTGCAGCGTCGGACCCTTAAACTTCCAGGCAGGAGACACAAGATGGACACAAGATAAAAGATTCTGAAGAAGCAAGACCAAGCATATATTACTGGATAGTTTGCAGAAATGTGTAGATTTCCTTGAATAGTTTCAACCAGAATGACTGCAATAGCTGGAGCTTTTCAGGACTTTGTTGAATATTGCAGGGCATGAAATTCTGTATTTCTTATGCATCATTAAAGGTCTCTTTTGCTTTCTTCAAACATGTTTTGTATTTGCAATTTAATTAATTGTTTTCTATAGGAAATAACATATAAAAAGATGTTTAATAGCAGACTGTGAAGAATTGCTCCAAATAGTACACACCACAGGTGCTATATGCTTTACATTTTATTAAGTGTATAATAAGCTCAGCCATATTGTCTTGCAGTTAATTTTTAGAGTCAGATAATTTCTCCCCTTTTTTTACAATTTAAGTTGTGATTGTGTTCATGTATAACAGCAATTCTTTCTTTAATTATATTAGTAAAGAAGTTTTTATTATATATATGTAGTCAGATTAAGTGACTTTCAAAAGCATTATAATTACGTTCATTTAGCCTGTGTCACTCTCAAAGTTATACGCCTCCGTGGTCTAGTGGTTAGCGTGCCTGGCTTCTACTCCGCAGGCCCGGGTTCGAATCCCGGCCCGGGCAGTCGGCGTGCAGCTCACCCAGCTGTTCATCCTCCCTCTCAGGCTGGTCGATAAATGGGTACCTGGGGAAGGTAATCTGTGGTAACCCAGATATCACACTGGCCCTGTGTCCCAGGGTAATGGGGGCTGCCTTCCACCACAGTCTCAAGGGCCAATGTTACAGAGATGAGCACCGAGGCCATGCGCTGCTACTGCGTATCCCCCCAACTTTACTACTTTTACTCTCAAAGTATATAATTGTGTGTTTGTGTGTATGTGAGTGTGTGTGTGTGTCACATCCTGGAAAGCCCAAGACTTCTCTCAAAACTCTGATGACTTGAGAAAGAGTCTGGCTTCCAGCTATATCTTGAGAGCCAACAGTCGCCGTGGAAATTTTCTAGGTATAGTGGAATGTGTTTTGACAGTGGGCAGTGCCTTTGTCTTTGAAGAACTCTACCGAGTTCTTAACGAAACACACCCATACACCAATTTGCTCGATGATTTCCTGTATTTTATTGCCAGTACACTATTTAACACATTCAAATATTTAATAATGTATATATCAATGCCCACCTTTTCATTATGTTCTCAACTTCTGCCAGGAACATATGAGTCAGTACTTTAGTAAGGTTAGGTTACATAAATGAAAAAAGTGTATATTTGAGTTAAAAACAGAAACATTATTTTCTTGTCAATACCCCAAAAATAACTTGAATTTCAAGGTGAGAAAGAATTTTTTATAGTCTATGTACAAAGAACCTTTATTTTCTAGTTTTAATGTTGTGCTATAAGTAGAAAATGAAGTAATTATATATTTTTCACTTAACCTTTTTGCATGAAATAAATATCAATATATATAAATATTTTGCCTCAATCTAAAATCATAAAATTCTTTTTCAATTATAGTAGCTATGAAACTATGAGTGGGAATAAAACTGGATGATGAATCAAACCTTGACAGGTGTTGCTAGGTTGCTAATTTACCAGCAATAGGTTACCATGTGATGGAGATGAGCACCGAGGCCACACACAGCTATGTGTATGCCCCCAACTTCACCCTACCTTTACTAGACACAGCATCTATAACACCCAGTAAAACTAGCATACTAAATAGTAAATGTAATACCTTAATACAGTAAACATCATTGAGACAAGAATGAGCCATGGATGACTAAATTACCAAAATATCCAACAAACATATAATGCATGTTGCAAAGAATGGGTAATTGCTTAGCAGGAGCAGTCTATTTGAGATGCATATTACTTATTTCCTGTGGTATGTTATGATGCTTTTTAATGGGGATCTGTTTATTACCACAATAATTCAGCTATGAAAGTGCTACAGCAAATTTACCCCAGAATTCACTATAACAAGCTCTGCGGCATATATTGTCCAGCCGTCTTCACTCCCAAATCTATTTACAAACTAACAGACTCATTTTAAACTAGTGGATGGTAACCTAACTGCTAAAATTGTAACCTATAATTGCCGCTGGGGATAGTAGCCTATCGTTACAGAGGAGAGTAAACTGTCAACCCAAGTATGAGACTCACCAAATCAACTCTAGTACTTTCATAATTGCTTCCTGGTGATAACTAACTCCACAAAAAAAGACATGATAATTTACCCAGTAATGAATAGTTTGTGTCTCTAAAATAGGTCGCTAAAATCTGCTAAACAATGGCAAGGGGACACCCAAAAATATGTTCAGGGAGATTGGAGGGCAGAGAAAAAGACAAGACAAGAGAAACTTTGGGGGTGCAGGGCCTGAAACCTCATCAACGGTAAACGGGTGGGGCCCGGCCCATCCGTGGTTGTGCTAGTGGTCTAAGGTATTACAAACTACAAATTAAGACTAAATTATTCACCGAGCATGTATGAGTACCCACATTACCCCCTGGTGGATCTCCTGCGAGCATTTCAAGCCCTCCATATATATTATCACGAGTGTTTACGGCAGGATATTTGATTCAGTAGTGTAGGAGTTCACAATCACTACATATTCAGAGAATGGTATTATATACGGTTGACACGTCCTTATAAAGCAATGTTTTGATAGTACTGTGACGTTTTGTTCATTATTTTGGCAGCGGGTCTTCCTCTTCTTCATTCCTCCTTGTGTTGTGGAGAAAATCTGCCCTACGTACGGGTCGCGATATCTAACGCCATGCCTGGAGCTGCCGTAAAGTTACGGTGCCGGAAGAGTGTCGTAACTGTTTAGTGAATAGCCCAAAGCAGCCGAAAGTTGCCTTAAGACATTTTTTGTGACTTAGAACGTCGTAACTCGTTAGTGAATCCTGGCCCCGGACTCTAGATTCTCACTCTAAAAGGATGATCAATGATGAGCTCCGGCCCGGTGACAGCATGGCCCAAGCAAAATGGGGTGGCTTCACACACACAGCTCCATTGGACAGAGTTGAGTCTAAGGCTCTTCGTCTTATCAACTCCCCTCCTCTCAGTGACAGTATTCTACCTCTTAATGAATATTCCGCTGGAATGTTGCCTTTCTTTCTATCTTCTATCAATAATTTCATAATGATTGCTCTTTTGAACTTGCTAACTGCATGCCTACCCCTCCCTCGCGGCCCCGCCGCACTCGACTTTCTACTCAGGCTCATCCTTATACTGTCCAAATCCCTCATGCAAGACATAACCTCACGCTGGTAACCCATGGAACAATCTTCCTTCATCTGTATTTCCTCCTGCCTACGACTTGAACTTATTCAAGAGGAGAGATCAGGACACCTCTCCTCCCGAAATTGACCACTCTTCTGGCCACTCCTCTCAACTCTTTTTATAGGAACAGTGATTTACGGGCTTTTTTTTAATTGATTTTTTTGCCCTAGAACTATTTCCCTTACTGTAAAAAAAAGTCCTATGGCGCCGGTAGGCATTCTTGGTGGGGCCTGATGGTCGGCCCCAGCCCGTTGTTGCTCAGGCAAGTGTTTATAGTAGCGCCATCCTGCTTGGCTGCATCTATTTCTATCTTCTATCAATATTTTTTATGCTGACTGTTTTTTTTAAATTGCCAACTGCATGCCTCACCCGTCCCACTGCCTCGCTGCACTCGAGTTTTTACTCAAGCCCATCCATATACTCTGCAAATCTCCTATGAAATAGTTAATCAACATCTTCATTCATTTATCTCTAACACTGGTAAACTCTGGAGAAATCTTCCCTCGTCTCTCCACCCGATATTGACCTGTCTTATGGTCACCCATCCATAATACTTTAGGGCACAGGGGCAGTGATTACCTTTTTTTTCGCAGTTGTTTTTTTGCCTTTTAGCTGCTTTCTTTACTGTAAAAAAAGAGAGGTCACTTGGAGGCCGGCAGCAGGTAAAGAAACACTAAATTACTATGAACTAAAGATCGACAGCTACACAATACAGTATTGGAAATATTGATCTATTAGATATAGTGTATAATGTATTGTGACAAAAATCCTGTTAGGTGTAAATATTGTTGGCAGTTAAACAATTGCCTAATGTCAATACTATATATAATTAAAATGAACAATTTCACAAGGTTATCTCGGTGACCCAGCATGTGACCAACTCCACATAATCTGCTGGATGTGGGGCCATATCATGATTGGTTATTTTCGGTTTTGGCAGCGCAGCGCAAGCTGACTGAAGCGTCTTCAGTACCACATAATTTCCTCGCTCAACCTGTCAGGGAAGAAAGAGATTATGTAAAAAAAGACGGATGAAAACATGAAAATAAATGCTTTTAAAAGTAAAAGATTATTAATATTTTTACTGACAACAATTGTATTATTACTTATTATGAAATTTCCATTACTATCATTATCGTTCGAATTAATATTATATTTTATTCAAATTTATTTTGATTTTCATTATTACTATAATTGCTATTATTATTGTAATCATTATTATGATTTTTCTCATTATTATCATTATTATCATTATTATTATTATTATTATTTTTATTATTATTATTATTATTAATATTGTTAATATCATTATTTTTATTATTATTATTATTATTATTATTATTATTATTATTATTATTATTATCATTATTATTATTAATATTATTCTATTATTATTATTATTATTATTATTATTATTATTATTATTATTATTATTATTATTGTAATTATTTTTATTAATATTAATATCATTATTGTTATTATTGTTATTGTTATTATTATTATTATTATTATTATTATTATTATTATTATTATTATTATTACTATTATTGTTACTATTATTATCATTATTATTACTATTATTATTACTGTATTGTTGTTGGTAGTAGTACAATGAGATATGGGTAGGTGGTGGCTGAGTGGTTAGCGTGCGGACACGACCTGGATTCGCGTCTCCACAAGCTGGGATTATCCAATCATCGTCGAGTGCGCATCGACTACCCACATGCTGTCCTTAAGACCACCCATCAATTCGGACTCTAGATTCTCGCTCTAAAAAGAGGATCAACGATGAGCTCCGGATGACAGCATGTCCCAACCAAAATGGCACCACTATAGAATACATGCCTGGCCCATAGCAGGCTGGGGTCGACCGTAGAAAAAAAAGTGGTGCTCGTTATAAGAGGGTAAATATATTGATCTACAGGAAACTACATGCACTTATATGGATGGTGTTATTAGAGAAATGAAGGGCAAAGTTGGGGAAGTTGTAGTAAGAATGTTTGATGAGGAAAGGAAGTGGGTACTGAATTCGATACTGTTTGCTGATGACACAGTGCTCATTGCAGAAAATGAAAGTGACTTACAAAATTTGGTCAGTGTTTTTGATAGTGTCTGTAAAAGGAGAAAGCTGAAAGTAAATGTCAACAAAAGTAAAGTGATGGTTTGTGAGCGAAGTAGAAGTGAGGTTGTAGATTTTGTATGCCCATATAGAGTGGGAATTGAATGCGAAAAAGAATGCAAAATAATTTTGAATGGTGAAGAAATGGAGAAGATCAGTGAGTTTAAATACTTTGGATCAGTTATGTGTAAGCATGGTGGTTCGGAGGGAGAGATAAGAGAAAGGGCATTGCAAGGAAGAAGGGTGGTAGGGTCTTTGGGACGAATCATGAATGGCAGAAGTGTGAGCATGGAGGTAAAGAGGAATTTTATAAATACAATAATAGTACCAACCCTCACATATGCAAGTGAAACGTGGGCCTGGAATGAAAGTCAGAGGTCTTGAGTGAAGGCAGTGGAAATAAGTTATTTGAGGAGTGCTTGTGGTGTGAGTAGAATGGATGGAATGAGTAATGAAAGTGTGTACGAGCGTTTTGGAATGTGTCACGGGGGTGAAGGGAATGTTATTGTAGAATATCGATGTATTATCATTATTATTATTATTATTATTATTATTATTATTATTTAATATCACCACGAATTAGGCATACAATTGTCAATGGAAAAAACCCACGACAAATAGATCACGCCACCTTATAGGAATGTCGTCCGTCAGTGTTTACCGTCTCAGTTTGTATACAAGGCATTTCATCAAGCTTGGAGGTCACCTTGACATACGTGACCAATTGTAACTTCATTATTTTCCAATCTGTAACTCGTCACTCCTTCACGAGAGTCCGACTGACACACACCTGCAGTCTCTCTCGCTCAGACGCTCCTGTACATATAGGCTTAAGAATATATTCGCCTTGAGGAAGCTGAGTCTTAACGCCTTTAAACGCCCTCCGGTACACCGTTACATTAATTGGCAGCAGCCGGTGTCCCAACGCGCCCGAGCCCTTCGCTACCTCGTTCTCCTGCAAGAGCTCCAAGCCACGAGAACTCACCAATAACTCCGGGGACAGGCGTAAAAGGAAGGAAGGAGTCACAGGCCGACTACAGGCCTACAACAGGCCTACGCAGCCGACGGCGAGGGCCACAATCTACAAGCCGCCCCACCCGCTACAAGCCAGCACTGCTACAAGCACTACAAGCCACTCCCAGCTCACTCCAAGCCCTCCGCGTTACGCAGAAGGAGTCACAACCCGCACACAGCGGCAACACCGCCGCTGCCGAGAGCATCGGCCCAAACCTCTTCCGGCAAACAGTCAACCAGGGCAAACGCGGACGTCTCCCGGTGACTGTAAGCAGTTACCTACCGTTCCTACAAGGCGCCTTCTCAAGTGGTTACACACCCAGGTCGCCATATCTACAACCGCATCCGTCCTACGTCTGGCAACAGTGTTCCGGCGCCCGCCCTGCCACACCCCTGCCCGTCTACATCGTCAGCAGTTTCCAGCAGCCATTACGGGAGTCAGTCTCCAAGCCATCAATCAACCTTCTACGCGCTCCTGCCGCGGCCAAGGTATTCCAACGCGACTCCAAAGGCTCCAGGCACCCCAGGGCGTCGACATCCTTCGTCACCAACTCTATGTCAGCTGATTATTCTCGGTATTGTACCTGTTAATTGCATCAGAGGCACGTTTTTTTTATTTCTGTGTATCTAACACTGTTAATCAGTCATAATTGTGAGAGTAACGATCATTCGCATACAGTATTGTTGTGCTGGAAGCTTCCCCCGGCGACCATAGGCCTCTAGAAGGCTCCCGGAGAAACGAGCAAAGGGGCGGGGAGGAAGGCGAGCCGTCCGCGCCCCACGGGGCGCGGCCAGGCGCCAGGCGGGAAGTGTTGCCAACTCGCATATATTTTTGCTACATGTTCTTGTATGATCTGAAATATACTGTAATATTCTAGACTGTACTGTTCTGGATATATATAGGAGAAGAGGGCGAGAGAGAGTCAGTCCCAGTCATAGTAAGCTAGTGGTAAGTGAAGAGTCAGAGTGAAGTGTACTACTAAAGAAGAATATTAAACTACAGAAACTGTGCAAAGTGTTTACATATCTCCCTCCCACGGAGTCTCCTGACGGCGACACGGAACCCAAGTAACACGTCCGGCATAACAGTATTGATCCTTCTTGTTGTCGGTTAGCGGTTAAACTGTAATTTCCCTACTCTAATTTAAACTTCCTCAGTGTGCCCTTGCTCCGTTTTCTCTTCGCCGCTCGGGAGAAACTCGCACTTTAAAGGCATGCTCACTTATTTCTCCTAACCAAATAACCGCTGCATCTTTGGATCATTATTACATATAACCATAACATTATAACATTACATTATAACCTGACATTATAACCTTAACATTCTATTACGTCTAACGGCCACTCTGCTAACAATCCCTTCTTGTTTTTAGGGGTACTGCGCAAACTTTTAACTCAGACGCGTTGCGATAATAATTAAAGCTATTAAAATGTGCTCATATATTGTAACTGATTTCAGCCATAGTATTAACAAAGACACTCTCGCTAAACTCAGCGACACCTTTAAACAGTTGGCTCGTCCTTCAGGTGAGGAGGCAGTGGAACAAGGTTCAGCCACCGATGATCTTAATGTTGTAAATTTACGTTCAGGTACTCAATATTCCTCAATTCCGGGGGACAGGGCCCCTTTACCTACGGGTTCTTCGGAATACTTAACCTCCACTCAACCGATCACGATGCCTACCAATCCACCTCCCTCCCCCCCTCCACCGATTCGGGTCATTCCAACTCACGCCATTATTCGACAGTTCTCCGGCAGCGAGTCAGATTATTCGGCGAGACAGTTCCTAGATCTATGTGCGTCTGCCATCGTAAATTCCTCCATTGCGGAAGATCATGATAAAATTGCATTCATTCGGTCCCGGTTACTACCAGGCTCTCGGGCATTTAATTTGATGCAGTCCTCAGCGTTCGCTTCGGGGGACATTGGAGTAAACTATGAGATTTTTAAAAAGAATTTCGTAAAAATCTTCGGAGGCGGGAGTAAACCAAGCATCGTTAGACAGATCGCACACACGGTTGAGTCCCTTCAAAAAAATTCCTCAACAAAGCCGATTTGGGACGCCATGACTGAGGCAAATCAGCTGGCGGTTGACTGTGTCAAAAGTCTAGAAGACGCGCAATGGCTCTCAAGGGGCGGTATGCAACAACAACAGGTGAAGACAGTCTTCGAGTTGCTTTTTTACTTATTTCATATTTCAGAGAAGAACCGCCGTTCTGCCCTTCCCTTGAGCTTCAAACCGGGCGGGAAGTTGGTTGACTTCGTCTCAGAGTTAAAAGTCAAGGTTCAAGAACACACTCACCATCAACCCCTCGCAATAGCCGCAGCATTGCAGGCACAAAGTAAGGCATCTCTCACCTGTAGTTTTTGCAAACAATCAGGACATTCCGAGAATTCTTGCTTCGCGAAACGTAGGGACTCAACACACTCAAGACAGGGATCTGATAGGAGATCAGGGGGATACAGAGGCGGACATCACTCATCACACAGGAACCCTAGGCCAAACCATCAGCGGAAGGCTGCCTTTTGCCATGTCCACGGGAATTGTTTTCATGATTCAGACAGTTGTTATGCAATACAAAAGGCCAAGGAAGAACAGAAGAACAAGTCCTCGGCGGACAGTAAACCACACTCCTCTTCTCAGAATAAAAAGGCATGACTGTGTGACAGCCACAAGGCATACATCCAAGTATCCCATAAGGACGATACTAATTGGAAGCAACTTGACTCAGTCATTGCCGCCTTGGGACGGACAAGCATAATTGCCCTCCCTTGCAAGGTGGGCAAAATTCCACTCACCTTAGCGGTAGACACAGGTGCGACAGTCAATGTAATCTCCGACTCCGCTTACAGGTCACTGACACGACAGGCGAGAGGGGGAAATTGGCCGCTCCACCTGAATGTGGTAGGCGTGACAGGCACCACTTTGGGAATCCTAGGGCGAGTACCACTAACAGTCAGCTTACATGAAAAGGTATGTCCCTTTCGAGATTTCTTTTATGTATCTAGCAGGTTTGCTTTACCTGTAGATGGGATCTTAGGATTAAACGCCATGAAAGACCTGCACATAACCATAAACCCTGAAAGCAACGCGATCGTGTATCAAGGCCGACGCATACAGGGGATGGTAAATCCATCGCCTATGTCGCCTGTAATCCCGCCCTCAGAGGGGGAAAATGACCAACCCACCACAGACTCAGGGTCTGCCACCGCCCAAGTGTCACCTCTTATGGTCTCACCATACAAAAACATTACAGACTTGTGGCGGACAGTAACGGCAGTCGTAGAAGGTCCTCAAATAGTTCCGGATCGTGCTGCAAAACTTGTTAAAATCCGGTTACCTAACGCCCCTCCAACGGGCAGTGATGTGTGTGTCGACGGAGCACCACACACACACCGAGTGACGGTGGAGGTAACTCTCGCGACAGTCAAGGAGGGAAGTATAGCAGAGGCATTGGTAATAAACACGTCAGGATCCCCTGTATCCTTAAAACACGGTGTTAGATTATGCCAGTGTCTAGTGTATGGGAAAAATGTAGCCCCGGAACCAGCTGAATACCCTTCAGCCCAAGTCTCAGGCATAACCTCGGCGTGTCAGGATTCTCACAAACAAGACACAGCTAATTTAGAGGCATTCCTAAAAGTTGCACACTATTCCGAAATTAAGCCAACCTTAGTCCAGCTGCTGGAACAATATAGGGGGGCGCTAGCTCTACCAGGCGAGCCGCTTGGAGTTACGCAGTGTGCTGAACACCACATTAAGTTAAAACCCAATACCAATCCTGTATATATCAATGCATACAAGCTCCCCCACAGTCAGAGGGAAGTAGTGCAGCAACTTATATCTGATATGTTAGAACAAGGTGTCATCAAAGAATCGAACTCCCCGTGGAATTCACCCTTGTTTCTGGTTCCAAAGAAAGACGGTTCTAATCGTCCTGTGATTGATTTCCGGCGTGTGAACAACGCGACCGTGGATGATCATTTTCCGCTTCCCGTTCTTAGAGATCTTCTGATGTGTCTCGGTAGAGGAAATAAAGTCTTTACGAGTCTAGATCTGGTCAGTGGCTACTGGCAACTGCCCATGGCCCCCGAGTCACGTGAAATAACGGCTTTCAGCACGCCTCATGGCCACTATGAGTGGACGAGGATGCCGTTCGGGCTCAAAGGAGCTCCCTTGACCTTCCAAAGGACAATGAACAGTATTTTTGGTGACTTGCTGGGCAACTCTGTCTATGTGTATTTAGACGACATCATCATAGCAAGTAAAGACGTGCATGCACACATGGAAACACTAAAAGCAGTCCTACACAGACTTCAAGAGGTAGGATTAAAGCTCAAACTCACCAAATGTGCATTCTTAAAGCCTCGGATCAAGTTCTTGGGGCATGTCGTGGACGAATTCGGCATCCACACAGTGGACGACAAAATAAAAGCTATTGCCGAGTTTCCTCAACCAGCGTCTACAGACAAGGTACGGTCTTTCTTGGGAGTCGCAGGTTACTACAGGCCTTTCATAAAGGACTTCGCAGCACGCGCGAGTCCCCTAACCCATCTATTAAAGAAAGACGTACCATTTCAGTGGCTCCCAGCTCAACAAACGTGCTTTGAGGATTTAAAGAAAGCGCTTACACAGGCTCCGGTCCTTGTCTTTCCGGATTTCAAGGACCCCTTTCAGCTTTGTACCGACGCTTCGGCTAGTGGACTAGGAGCCGCTCTTATGCAAACAGATAAGTCCGGCAAAAAGCATGTAATAGCGTTCGCCAGTCGAGTACTATCAGCTCCGGAATAGAACTATTCTGTTACCCACCTAGAGGCTCTTGCCATTGTGTGGGCTCTGAAGCATTTTCGAGACATAGTGATGGGGTACAAAATTGTGGTGTATACGGACCACGCGGCCATCACCTATCATTTCAAGGGAAAAAACCTACACGGTCGTCTGGCAAGATGGTTCTTAACGATCCAAGCATACAATCCGGAGATAAAATATATCACCGGGAAAACAAATGTGGTCGCAGATGCCTTATCACGAAATATTCCAATAGGCGCGATTACCACCCCAGAGGTCATCCACAACTTCACTTCACCTGAGCTACACACTGCTCAGCGAGACCACTCAGT
Organism: Eriocheir sinensis; assembly: GCF_024679095.1. NCBI lineage: Eukaryota > Metazoa > Arthropoda > Malacostraca > Decapoda > Varunidae > Eriocheir > Eriocheir sinensis. Next base: position 1,936,570 of record NC_066550.1, on the reverse strand, counting down.
GTGGAAGAAGTTAATTTACGCCCTAAAGTCGGGAGACGAAACAAACCTTCCTGTCAGAGGACAACCTCCTTTGTAGGTCATGGCCAACCAAACCAGTACCTATAGAACAACTGGTCATCCCAGACAAATACGTCCCCGTGACGCTTAAGCTGGTCCATGATACACCCATTGCGGGTCACCCAGGAAGGGACAAGACACTATCTGTCACCAGACAAAAATACTACTGGCCCACATTACGGGTTGATGTAGAAAAATATGTCGCACAATGCGTCGTTTGTGCTAAGCACAAGGGGTCCGTAAAAGGGCCAGCACCTATGTTGCAATACCCAGTACCAGAGGCGCCACACGCGTGGCCCATGCCCTCGTGACTCACGTGTTGTGTCCCCATTCATCTCCTCGAATTCTTTTGAGTGACAATGGCACCGAGTTTAGGAACACAGTATTGAGCAAAATATGCGCTCAGTTTAACATCACGCAATCCTTCATCACAGCTTACCACCCAGCTGCTAATGGGTTGGCGGAGAGGGCTAATAGGAAAATCTTACAGGTCCTCAGGTCTATCGTGAACGATCTCCACGATAACTGGGAGGATTGGCTATCGCACATAGCCGCTTCCATAAATACGTCGGTAAACGACTCTACGGGGAAGTCTCCCTACTGCATCTTATATGGGGTGGAGAAACGTCTTCCGTACGACTTCCTCACAAAACCACACCAACCTTTCTACAACATTGATAAGTACGCGCAACAGCAGATGCGTATGTTTTCCAAGATACACTCAGAGGTTAGGAGTACGTTTAAAGCTACAAAGGTTGAAATGATGTCAAAACAACACAAACAGGCCGTCCCCGTGGATTTAAAAGAGGGTGACACAGTCATGATTAAGCAAGCGGAAAGGAGTTCGAAACTGGGGGCTAAATTTGTGGGTCCTTACCGAGTTGTTCGGAATGTCAGGGGAAATAGGTTCGAGGTTCTTGAGTCAAATAGTGGAGTCAGTTTTGAAGTTCACAGTGATCGTCTGAAAGTCATTCCCTCACCCTTGGACCTTGATATTGGTAATTCCCCTTCAGAGTCAAATGTTCAACAAGATAATCCCAACACTCATAGCTATAACTTGAAACCACGGGTTTAAATACTTCATTCCCACCACTTTCAGATCATGATGTTGCGTTTTCTGATCATCTTGTTGTACCTCGGCACCCTGCTTGCAACGACACCCATCCACCTGAAGCCTGGCGCCCTCACGGCACATATAGGAGAGGTCTTCCTCATAGAAGATGTGCTCCTCGTAAAATATCCATATACTTCCTTGGCCAACACCACAGACACACTCAGGATAGTCTCAGAAAAACTACTTGGCATGGCAGACGCCATACGGGCAACCAAGACTAGGGAATCAAAGGCATCTTCTAGTACCAACTCTCTGAATCTTTTTCAACTACTGGAGGATAGGATTCTGTTCTTACGGGGAAAAGTTGATGAAGTAGACATGGATTATAGTTTTCACTCAGTTCACTCTCGGGTAAAGAGGGGGTTGCTCAACATCGTTGGGTCCGCCTCAAAGTTCCTCTTCGGTACGGCAACCGACGAGAACGTGCGCGATTTGCGGGACCACTACACTCATGTACTTTCCTTTGCTGCCCGAAATCGCAGGGTGATCAACGCAAATTGTAGAAAACTTGCGCGATTGCATACTCACATTGAGGAACTGCTAGAGCAAACAAATAAGATGGTAGAAGTTATCAACATAGTTGTCAAGCGACTCGACCAGGTGAATCAGTTTCTCCTCCTAGATCAGGCCTTGCATGTATTGGAAAACGTCATTAACTCTGTCGCAACGGCAAATCAGCAGGTTATTAGCAACATGGTTGATGCAGCACACGGTAGAGTCCCACCTGCCTTGTTCCCTCTACACGATTTGAGAACGACTATCCATATCGGGTATCAAAATTATAGTCTCAAGCCTTTATTCAACCCAGACATGAGTCAATATTTTTACCCCTTGATTGAGTCCAGCCTCACCCCCGATGCCATAATCATTCATGTGCCGTTTCAGACGGCGGACGTGTTTGAGGCCCATGAAATTGTCCCATTTCCCTTTTCCGATAAGGACAGTGTGTTAGCCCTGGACACGTCCCCGTCTCTTGTCTTAATCGCGAAGGATTTCGCTCTGTATTCAACGGGTAGCTACTCTTGCAATATTGCAAGGAGACGGTCTTCAGGCGATTCTATTGCTCTGCGTCTCTTTTTGCCTTCCTACCGGTTCGGGGAGGAGTGTGCGAGATCGCCCTCACCTGGGCGAACGTGTCTGACGCTCTTTCCCTGTGCCCTTACAAGCAACTACCCCCAACACCTGTTTTCCATAAGAACTTTCAGGGTCTGCATTATTTCTATTTTCCTCAGTCCTTCTATGTATCGGTAATCTGCCCGGAGGGTACCACTTATCAACGGGTTACTGGTCACTATGCCATAGCGGAAGCATGCTATATCCGCTCCACTAACATAACAACGTACACGTCCCGGATCCGTCTGGTTTTCACGGCCAATATTTCCCATCGAGTGTTTCCTCTGCGGTCTCTCGATAACATTCACTTCTCCCGCATCTCTTATGTGACTAATTCCCTTAATTCATTATCTTTCGCAAACGAAACAGAGTTTGTGGAAACCCTGGAGGATACGCTGCCTGAATACTTGCACCTCACCTACTTGTACCCTGGAATTTTTGTGCCAATGTTTCTGATGTTCGTCAGTCTTGTCGTCATGTGCTACCTTATTAGGAAGAACTCTGTCCTGCACGATTATTTGATTGTGCAGACACGGCGACAGGATGCAGGGAGGCCACTGGCAAGGTACCTAGTTTTTTTTTCTCTAGTAAGTCAAATGACAGAAAACTGGCATTCCCCTGCTCCTGTATCTTAACATTGTACTGTGTTTCACTACTGTATTTTTTTTAGGAGCTAGATGAACGTTTCATTGTCTGTAACTATGCCAGTTGATAGCTACTTAAACATGTGTCCTTATATTTATCTTTTGAGAGATTTCTTATGATTCATGTCACACACGTTGTGTTTTACCTCTCACTATTTATATTATTACTACACAAATGTTCTTACATAGCCGGTGTTTTCATGTAATTGTATCATAGGCAGTCTGCTTAACAAGATCCCACTATGTATGATAATGGTAACTAGACTGCTAGTTAGATTTTTGTAAATCGCGAGGTCGCGATCACTGGTATGTGACCGAGCAGTGTTATAGTAGGATATTAATGTATTATTATTATTATTATTATTATTATTATTATTATTATTATTATTTAATATCACCACGAATTAGGCATACAATTGTCAATGGAAAAAGCCCACGACAGATAGATCACGCCACCTTATAGGAATGTCGTCCGTCAGTGTTTACCGTCTCAGTTTGTATACAAAGCATTGCATCAAGCTTGAAGGTCACCTTGACATACGTGACCAATTGTAACTTCATTATTTTCCAATCTGTAACTCGTCACTCCTTCACGAGAGTCCGACTGACACACATCTGCAGTCTCTCTCGCTCAGACGCTCCTGTACATATAGGCTTAAGAATATATTCGCCATAAGGAAGCTGAGTCTTAATCAACGCCTTTAAACGCCCCCCGGTACACCGTTACAGGAAGAAGTTAAAGTGGTTTGGCCACATGGAGCGAATGGAGGAGAGTTAGATGACCAGGAGGGTGTATGTGAGTGAGATAGAGGGAGGGAATGCTAAAGGACGACCTCCAGTGAAATGGAGGGATAGGGTGCAACAGTACGTTAAGCTACGGTTACACTAGTCAACGAAACGCTTGGAGTCCAACCTTAAACAGCTGTCCATCCAATTCTATCTTTGGACGAGTGGTTAGACGAGTCCAACCTTGCCGTAAGGGTGGCGGAGAGAGAGAGAGAGAGAGAGAGAGAGAGAGAGAGAGAGAGAGAGAGAGAGAGAGAGAGAGAGAGAGAGAGAGAGAGAGGGTGGGGGGGGAGGGAGAGGGGGAGGGAGGAAGGGGAAGGGAAGGAAGGGAGGGACGGAGAGAAGGGAGAGGGTGGTAAGCCTAATAACATTCCAAAGCACCTCTTGGGGTCGACCCTTCTCCAGGAGATCGTGAATAACTTCAGTTTTCCACTCCATCACGGCGAGAACAGTTGAAGTTATGGCGCGTAGGGAGAGGAAATGTTTACACCGCAACGGTAGTCAAACGAATGTCTGCTTATTGCCACTATATACATTCTATAAAATTTTATTCCTTTTTCAAGATATTTTTATACTAATAAATACTTCATTTCTTATGACTGAATAAGCTGTATACTTTCTTTTCAAATATGTCATAAATATGAATACTGTATAACATAGATCTTCAGTTTTCTTCCCTTGGATGAGATCCAAGGGAAGGAGTACAACGCTACTGGGCGAGGTATCTTTCCTCCAACCCTACGCTCGGATTCCAAACGAAATCCTCCAACCTTGGACGAAATTCAAGCGAATCGTTGGAATCCAACCATTTCGTTGACTAGTGTAACCGTAGCTCTAGGGAGAGGGGGGAAAGATCTTTGAGAAACTTTGAGCAGGCAAGGAGGGAGTGTCTGGATAGAGAAAGTTGGAAACTCTTCTGCCGTGGCCATCCCCTGGTGGGCGCTCCTGGGAGCAGGCGTCGATGAAATGATGATAAGGATGAGGAAACTGCAGCTATTTGTGTTTCCTCTTACACCGGGTGATGAGCATATATGCGATTAAGGATGGCGAACACCAACTATCTTGTTGCAGTGTGTACTCTTTAGATGTACAGAACTGAGATGATGATCTACACCAAACTCGACTCTATATTAGACCAGCGCCCTCCTCGGGACACACATTTTCTTTGACGACGTTAACGTACTGACTGAGTTGGTACACGTCGGTCAGATAACAGAAACACCATCAGCTCTTATTCCTGAATTATGCAAAATAATGGAGGTTTAGGACTGCAGGTTCTTGTTACAAGAGATCAAATCTGCATTGTAGAGTGGAGTCTGAGGTCGGTATTATAAGACACTTTCGCTTCTCACATCAGATATTTCTAAAGGTCAAAGAGGGGATCAATCGGGTTCTAATGAGTGTTTCTTCAGGTTCACGGTACAGAGGAAGGGTCACACTACCACCAGGGTCATAGAACTACTCCTGGAAATGCCCACACCTAAGCCTTGTCAAATAGGTGTTCTTGGGCGGCGAAATGTCTTATAATACGACCCTAAGTCTCTTCGTCTCATCAGCTCTCCTCCTCTTACTGATAGTACTCTACCTCTCAAATTCCGCCGCCATGTTGCCTCTCTTTCTATCTTCTATCGATATTTTCACGCTGACTACTCTTCTGAACTTGCTAACTGCATGTCTCCCCCCCCTCCCGCGGCCTCGCCACACACGACTTTCTACTCAAGCTCATCCCAATATTGTCCAAACTCCTTATGCAAGAGTTAACCAGCATCTTCACTCTTTCATCCCTCACACTAGTAAACTCTGGAACAATCTTCCTTCAACTGTATTTCTTCCTGCCTACGACTTGTACTCTTTCAAGAGGAGGGTATCAGGACACCTCTCCTCCCGAAATTGACCTCGCTTTCGGCCACTCCTCTGTACTCTTTTTAGGAGCAGTAAGTAGCGGGCTTTTTTTCATGATTTTTTTTATGCCCTTGAACTGTCTCTTTTGCTGTAAAAAAAAGGACTTGTTATGAATGTTGAGGTGGTATCATCCTTGGAAGCACATATTAGAGGATCCTTTAGAACTGCATAGTTCTCAGGAGTCCAAATTTATTTGCAACTGACTTTTCTTTTCAGCACTCAGAAATCATGTTCAGGTGAATCTCAAGGTATAACCATACTGTGCGTCATATCGATCAGTCAATCAATACGAGCATACGCCAGGGGCAGCGTCGCCTCGCCAACTCAATAATGCCAAACCCTTGGGCTCATCCCGGCAAGCCCCTTTCCCATACCAAGTGGCCTATGGCATGATCTATGGACTTGCTCAATTGAGCCACAAATTCGTTGAGTGTCCATTTGGCCTTCTCCACTGGGGGCTGTCTCCAACACAAACGACTCCTTGAGCAGGGTCAGCTTCTGGGTAGCGTGCCAAATGCAGGTATGACTGGAGTTTGCGTTCGTGGACTATGCAGGTTATAAGCCTCGAATCAGTCTTACAGAGAACAAGTCGGTTTGGTAAAGTCATCACAGCAATATCCCAAGAATCTGAGCAGACACTTATCAGAGGCATCAAGCAGCCTCTTAAAGTTTCTCTTTAAGTCGACATTCAGTGTTCATATCTCATAGCCACAAAATAATACACGAAACGCAAGCGACTTAAGGATCTGGATCATTCATTATCCCTCTGCACAGGTGCTCGTGCTGAGCGAGCCCATAACACCATAGGTCAAGGCAAACCACCGAAAGATTTCTTGACGAGAGCCACTGTTGCTTTGCACTACGCCACCAAGGTATTTTTTCCAAGATACTGATGTCCTCGCCATACGTATGAATAAACTGAATTGTATCATCTTGCCAGTCTTCGAATACCTGTACTTCTTTTCGACCCAGGAGACCTGGATTTCCAAGGCCTTATCTCATCGTGCAGTGACTTGAGAGCCATCACCAGAACCTCCAGCAACTCCTGAGGAAGTTATTGCGGCCTCGGCAACAGCAAGGTCAGTGACTCTAGATTTGCCAACAGATGCTCCGCAACCACCCTGGGCCCAGGCATATAGAGCACAGTCTTTGTCTTAGGCGATCATATGCTCGGCTTACAAGACCAAAGTTGTTGCGCAACGTCCTAAATTCTAAGGTTTTCACCGAATGACGTCATAGCGAGACAGACTAATCGAATTGCTAAGGTTGGGTGAGAGATGTAAAGGACTGGCTCTTCGCTTCAGTCACTCTGCAGGCGTCAACATGCTCGTAGAAGCGGTCATGCCCCAGCGCCACCCAAGGCATTTTCGTCATAGGAGAGATGAGATTAACCATCTCGCGCACCATATGTTTCAGTGTTTTCTATTCTGCGCCTATTTGTAAAATCCTTGCTCTGCCCGCCTTCAGGCAGTTTTTCGCGCCCCGAAATATTTTGTTTCTCAGTTAATTTTTACCCCAAAAGACAGCACTCATCCCTATAAATAATATATCAGTGGCTTCGTTATTAGTTGTAGTTTTATATGCCATTCATGATGAAAAAAAATATAGGTCCATTTATGGACGTGGAATAAAGTGCGTTTAAACAATTTTCAACTTACCTCCTTTTCCCACCGCCATGGCTAAAAAAAAATTCTGGGCCAACTTTTCAAGGTAAATGCATTTATAAGAGTAGAATTTTGAGAAGATTTGTGTGCTTTTTTTCAGATTTCCAGCACGACAATTATCACCATAAGTCATTAGCGGAAAAGGAAAAACACTTCCAGAAAAAAATAAGGAAAGTGCTTTTTCATCTGTTTTTTGCCTTTACTTTTATTCAAAACTAATGATAAATCAACTTTTAAGTACATACAAGACAACTGCTGCATGAGGTGTCATATATTAGAAGAACATGCCACTAGAGATTGCCTTAAAGATTCAAATTATAAGCTGTGCTCAGAATGCAGTACTGAGGGACATCTTTGGTATGAATGCCGAGAAAAGACAAAGAAATGTGCCAATTGTGGAGAAGAACACAGCACTCTACCAATAAAGTGCCCCAAAAGGAAAATGATACTGAAGGAAAAAAGAAGAGAGGAAGCAGAGAGACAGAACATGAATTATGCTGAAATAGTAAGAGGTCAGGGAAACGTGTCTGCACAACCATCGGTGCCACGCTACATCTATCCTGACATCACTAAAGAAGAAACCCTTAAGATACACATTTGTGTGGCACATGCTCACTATAAAAATCTAGAAAAGCCTGGCTCATACGGGGAAGAATTAAATAAAATACTAACAGCAAATAACCTCCCAAATATAGTAGTCCCTGATTGCCCAAAATCTGATAAAATACTTACATCAGAAACACAAGAAATTTCAGAGAATCAAGCAACAACACAAAAGACAAAAATCAGAAGAAGGAAACCAAGAAAAGACTCAACAAACACGCAGACGACTGAAAGCGAGGCGAGTGATTTTGAGCATGAAAACACCGCCATGCAGACTGATATCAAGACAGTAAAGGATGTTGGACTCAAACTCTACACAACACAAGAGAAAGGTTGGCCAACCAAGGAATTCACAGTGGAGAGTCTGGTAACAGGCCTAAGAAATAACACCTATAAGTACACATATGAGAACAAGAACTACAACGAGGAAGAAATATTGCAAATGATCCAGACTGGAAATCTAAAACTGAAAAACTGCTGGAACACAATAGAGAATGACCAATTCAGGAAAATAAGATCGGGAATACAGCAAGAAAGATCACCTATTGAACAAAGGGATCCAAGAATAAGGAAATACTACAAGATAAGTAAAACCCTTGTGATAATACAACATAATGTAATGAACTGGAACACAAATAAACATTCCCTCATTGAAAATTGTTTAAGAATTTCTCCAGATATAATACTAATAAATAGCCATGGGCAAAAAGCAAATGAATCACTAAAAATACCAGGTTACAAAGTATATAAAGTAAATTACACAGAAAGCATTGCAGACGGATCACCCATAGCAATAAAATACAATATACCAAACAAACTTTATGATGATTTTGCCTTTGACGTCCTAGCAGTGGAAATAGAGACAAACTTAGGTCCAATAATTATATCAACTATGTATTTGCTACCACGAAGACCATTTCTGCCATTCACTGATGTACACAGACTGCTCAACAACAACATACCAACATATATAATAGGAGACTTCAACGGAAGACATAGACACTTTGGCAACGGAGACAGCAATACAGTTGGAAAAAGTTTAGTCAACCTAATTAATCAAGGCAAAATGCTCCACCTCGGCCCCCATTTCTCTACTTTTATAAGGGTCAATTCTGCCACAAGCCCGGATAAAATCTTCTCTAATAAACATCATTACTTGAACTACTTATCTGAACCTGGGGAAATAACAACTTCTGATCACATCCCTATAATCCTCAGACTCTCAACACAACCATTTATAGTTGAAACGCCACCAACATATAAAACAAACAAAGCAAACTGGGAATTATTCCGAGAAACTCTGGATAATAAGATACATTTAAATAACTTAAATAACTGTAACCTAGAACAAATAGAGACCGCAACAATAAAAAAGGCAATAGATAAAGCAATACCAAAAACTAGCCACAAATATGTATAGCAACTAAAAACAACACCAGAAATCAGAAATCTAGAAAACCAATTCAACCTTCTACAACATCATGCAGAACATAATGGATGGACTAACGCTAACTACAGGGAATATATAAGAATACGAGCAGAACTAAGAGAAAGATGCAAAGAAAACCATAATAAGAACTGGGATGATAAAATTAGAGAACTAGTGAACTACAGCAAGAACAGTAAGGAATTTTGGAATAAAGTCAATGTACTGAAGGGGAAAAATATAATACATACTAACTATGTGAAAGATAAGGATGGCAACAAATATTACACAGACAAAGAAAAGTGTACTTTGATAGAGAGAACTTGGAGAGATGTTTTCAGAATAACTGACGAAGAAGAAGCTAAATTTGATAGACAACACTCTGATCATATTGACACTTACATTAATATCAACCATCTTAGAGTATCTCCATACCCTACATCTAACATCTGTAGATTAAGTAATGAAAACACCCAAACAAGAGTTATTACCAAAGAAGAAATTAAAAGCCACATACAGAAATTTTAAAATAAAGCACCGGGTTCTTCACGAACTAGTAAAATACTACAACAGAACTGTACAGATACAGCATTTGAACAATTGACAAACCTCTACAACGCATGTTACTCTGCGGGCTATTTTCCCCAGATATTTAAAAGAGCCATTATAAAATTTATACCTAAGAACAACAAGTCTCCCATTCAACCAATAAATTACCGACCCATTTCACTGCTGGAAGTGCCAGGAAAGCTTTATGAGAAAATAATACTAGGAAGACTAAATATTTTTCTATCAGAACATAACATCCTAAAAGATAAACAGCATGGATTTAGAGGAACAACAACAGCCATCTCCACCACTTATGAAACAATAGCCAACGCCTTAGCAGACAAACAGCAGGTGTACGTGGTGTTGAGAGACGTAGCCAAGGCATTTGACAAAGTTTGGCATAATGGCTTAAAGTATAAGTTACTACGCCTGAAATTACCTAACATCCTAGAAAAGACCCTCTGCAATTTTTTGGACAATAGAAAAGCAAAAGTTAAAATTGGTAAAGATAACGGCAACGATATTAACCTACTGAGCGGAGTACCTCAGGGGAGTGTTCTCTCTCCCACACTCTATACTTTATATACAAACGACCTACCATCACCAGGACCGGGATGCCTGGATACACTATTTGCGGACGACATCACACAGGTCATCACTTCACCCAGCAAGTCCAAGGAAATGATGAAAAGGAAAGTGGAAAGGGAAATTGAAAGAATAAGTAAATATGAAAGAGCATGGAAAATTCAGACAAGTGAAGAAAAGTTTAAAATAATACCTATTGCACAGTATAAGACAAAGAAAATAGCAGTCAACGGGAGAGAGATAGAAACTTGCAGCAAGGGAAAGTTCCTAGGGTTAAACATAAGTTCGACCGGCATCAGAAGTCACTGCAGCATCGTTAAAAATAAAGGCAACGCAGTTTTAACTAAACTCAGAAGATTTAGCAACTTACCTGCAAAAACAAAAGTTACCCTTGTTAAAACCTTGCTTATACCAATAATGGAATACCCACCTGTCCCGTTATGCTCAATATCCAACACACAAAAACTTAACATGCAATCAGTTATCAACAAAGCACTTAGATTTATAAATAATAGAGAGGAGGAAGATGGAAGAGCAGAGGAACTACATCTAAAGTATAATATCACCCCTCTGAATATAAAAATAGACACAAGAGCAAAACAAATTTGGGAAACAATAAAAACAACAGAGCCAGAACATTATTACAACTTAACTCAGTTACGAAACAGAGAACACATATGGTTTCCAAAGAGCAGCACCACCATACATGAAGACACGCCACAAGCAATAATTACGAGACAGCAGCAAATTGACATTCACCAGTAACTAGAAAATCAATATTCTTAACCAATCATTCACATAATTACATTGACATAAATGCAACCTGAACTCACAGCAACAGCAGTCAAGGATTAGCTGTGTATCTACTGGAGAAAACTGTCTCACTTGGTTATTGCACAACATGGGGAAAGCACCTGCACACTTATCTTTGCACACAGTGAGACAAATATTCTCCAGTAGTCTGAGTCTTAGGGAGAGATGTGGTCCTGCCGATTGCAATTGTGAGATTTCAGTTGTGGGAGTGAGTGTGGGTGGGTGTGGGTGTGGGTGTGGGTGTGGGGGGGGGGGGGTGAGCGGCTGAGTGTTTAACTGGAAAAAAAAAAAAATTAAATAAATAAATAAATAAATAAATCATTAAATAATAAAGAAATAAAAATAGCACTGTGGTCAAGCCCACATCCTTTCTTTCTCATCACTTTCTTTCACCCCTTCTCTTCCCACCAACTTTCTCTTTAGCTAGCTTTCTTTGTTTTTTCTTCACCCCCTTTTATATAAAAAAAAAAAAAAGGTAGTCGCGACAGTGCTTGCCAAAGTCATGCTTACCCTCTTGACTGATCACACTGAAAAGTCTCCCCAAAAGTCAGAGCGGTTTCCGAAAAGGCGCAGCACCACCGATATTATATTCTCCATGCGTAACTAAACAAATATCTCTTCATTGCTTTTATCGACCTCACAAAGGGATTTGACAAGGTGAACCGCACCCTCTTGTGGATAATATTGAAAAAAAAATGGGATTCCCCCAAGGTTCAACTCAATTTTGAAACAGCTACATGGCGGGATGCAAGCTAGAGTCTAAACATGTGGTTTACTCTCAGACCCTTTTAGTGCAAATATTAGTGTCGAGCAAGGTTGCGTGCTTGCCCCAGTCCTCTTCAATGTTTTTCTGATGGCCCTAACCAACCTTAGTCATGGTGCCCTTGGCAGATACGCCGATGTAACCATCCAATATCGGATGGACGGCAACCTCTTCAACCTCCGCCGTCTCCAAGTCAGAACCAAAATATCTTCTACATAAATAATTGAGCTCCAGTATGCTGACGATTGTGCTGTTATTGCCTTGAGCATATTCCCCGCCACCTACACTGCTATGGGGCTCAAAATCAACACACGGACAAAGATTTTGGCAGAATGTAATACTCCACCGCAAATGCCACTTCACTTCCACATGAACGGCGAACCGATCAGAATTGTGGAGCATTTTACACACCTCGGCAGCGTTCTTAAGAACATAAGAACATAAGAACGCAGGAGTCTGCAAGAGGCCGGTAGGCCTGTACGAGGCAGCTCCTTTGACCCTAAGCTCCCGTGTATCTAACCCCACCTAATATCGCTGTCCATGAATTTATCTAGTCTATTTTTGAATGTGACAATTGTATTGGCACTCACCACATGACTGCTAAGCCTATTCCACTCATCCACCACCCTGTTAGTAAACCAATTTTTGCCTATGTCCCTGTTGAATCTGAATTTATCCAGTTTAAACCCGTTACTTCGTGTCCTACCCGGTTCTCTTACCAACAAAACCTTATGAATGTCTCCCTTATTAAAGCCCTTCATCCATTTATAAACCTCGATCATGTCTCCACGCACCCTTCGCCTTTCTAGAGAATGCAAGTTTAACTGTTTGAGTCTTTCCTCGTATGGCAAGTTTATCAACCCCTGAATCATCTTAGTCATCCTCCTCTGCACCGATTCTAACATTTTGATATCCATTCTATAGTAGGGTGACCAGAACTGAACCGCATAGTCAAGATGAGGTCTAACTAATGCTAAATATAGTTTGAGGAAGACTTCGGGGCTTCTGTTGCTTACGCTCCTTGAAATAAATCCCAGTACCCTATTAGCTCGATTTCTAGCTTGAATGCATTGTGCCCTCGGACGGAGATCAGAGCTCACTAAGACCCCTAAATCCCTCTCGCACCCAGACCTACTTATGAGAGTGTCATTTAAGCAATAGTTATGTGAGGGGTTGTTCCTACCTACACTCAGAATGCTGCACTTCCCTGCATTGAACTCCATCTGCCATTTATCCGCCCAGTCATATAATCTGTTGAGTTCACCTTGGAGAATACTAGCGTCCTGATCCGACTCAATTACGCTACCGATCTTGGTATCATCTGCAAATTTACTAACATCACTACTAATTCCTGTGTCTAAGTCATTGATATAAATAATAAACAAAAGTGGACCTAATACCGAACCTTGTGGGACCCCACTCGTAACACATCCCCAGTCAGATCTTTTACCATTGATTTGCACTCTTTGCTTCCTATTGCTAAGCCACGCCTTGACCCAGTTCAAAACTTTACCCTCTACTCCGTGAGCCTGTAATTTAAGCAACAGTCGTTGGTGAGGAACTTTGTCAAACGCTTTACTAAAATCAAGATAGATTACATCATAATTTTCATCTCTGTCAACCGCCTCAAATACTTTATTGTAGAAGGACAAGAGATTGGTGAGGCATGACCTACCTTTTGTGAACCCATGCTGCGAGTCGTGAATTAAGCTATTCTTTCTCTAAATGCTCCCGAATGTTCCTGGCTATTATGGACTCCAGCATCTTCCCTATAACCGATGTTAAGCTAATTGGGCGATAGTTTGAAGCAACTGACCTGTCCCCCTTTTTAAAAATCGGCGTCACATTAGCTACTTTCCATAGGCTCGGCACATAGCCAGTATTTACCGACATCTTAAAGATGTCGGTTAGTAATCACTGATTATATCACCTAACTCCTTTAATACCCTCGGAAATATCCCGTCAGGACCTGGCGACTTGTTCTTCTTAAGCTTATCTATCTCATCCTGAACTACTTGCCTGGTAATGATTATATCCCTCAATTTATCGCCATCCCCGCCCTCGTACACCTGACCTCTTTCCGGTATAGTCGTTCGATCCTCCTGTGTGAATACTGAAAGGAAGTAGTCGTTCAACAATGTGCTCATATTTTCGTAATTTTCTACTAGCTCCCCTGTGTTTGTTTTCAGCGGTCCAATTTTCTCCCGTGTTTTTGTTCTATACATCTGAAAGAAGCCCTTAGGATTACTTTTCGCCTCATTTGCTACTTTGATCTCATAGTTTTTTTTGCTATCCTGGTGTTTTTCTTAACTAATCTAGATAGTTCGACGTACCGGCCCCTGAGATGTGTTTCCCCATTCTTTATTTTCTGATAAATTCACTTCTTTAACCCAATCTCGTGTTTTAGTCCACGAGTCATCCACTTAGGATCATTGTTTTCTTTTCTGAGTGTTCGCTGTGGTATATGCTGTTCTTGCCCCTCTACTATTACTCTAACTAAATTATTGTAAGACATTTCTACCTGGTTCTCCTGGCTCTCCAATCCGCAGTTCTGGCCCTCATGAATCCCTAAATTATCCCAGTTTACCCCTTCAAGATGTCTTCGAAGCCACTCGTAGTTTGCTCTTCTAAAATCTGGCACTAACACTGGGTTTGGTTCGCGGGTTACCGCCCAGTCTAAGCTAAAACGAACCGTTCTGTGATCACTATTTCCTAACTCTCCGCCCACCTCCAACTCACGTAGCAAGTTCCCATTATTGGTTAGGACTAAGTCTAATATGTTATCTCCTCTGGTAGGCTCAGTAACTACCTGCTTAAGGAAATTATCTTGTATAACTTCAAGAAAGTCCTCGGCTTCCAGGTCACCCACTAGATCTTCCCAGTCTATATTCCTATAATTAAAGTCCCCATTACGCAGACATTTCTACTCATACTCGCCCTGCCAATCTCCTGTAGTAATATACTCGTGTCCTGCCTGTTAAGGTTGGGTGGCCTGTATATAACTCCTAGAGTTAGCTTTTCTTTCCCTTTGTAAACGTCCACCCAAACTGATTCTGAATCCATGTTAGTTTTGACTGAGTTGTTAACTAAACATTTAAGTGAGTCTTAAACATATAGCGCAACTCCACCTCCCTTTCTGCCCCTTCTGTCTTTGTGAAACATCTGATAACCCGTTATTTCAAATTCTGATCTAAAATTTCTATTAGCAGTGTCTATCCATGTCTCAGTGATCGCTATTATGTCAAAATTTTCTGAACAAGCTTCACCCCTTAGTAAGTCTATCTTGTTTCTGAGGCTCCTGCTGTTAGTATAGAAGATTCTTAGCCCGTCCTCTGTTACTCCTCTAGAATTACTTCTAAGCTGCCTGGTTATATTATGAGCTAGATGTCCCCTCCCATTACTCCTCCCATTGCTCCCATTACTCCTCCCCCCCTCGCCTATACTAAAAAATCCCTCAGGGTACCAAGTGCTCGCTCAAGGGAGTCTGAGAGAGCCTCAACACCCTTGAACGTCAAGTGTATCCCGTCACGGGCGTAGAGGGCGTCGTTGCCAAAGAAGAGGTCCCAATTGTCGACGAACAGCCACCCATTGCGCTCGCAGTGCTCAGCAAGTCTGCTGTTCACTGCTATCGCTCCAGATTGCTTAACAGATATGGAGATACGAGGATAATTAACCTTGCTTCCACCGCCTTCAATGCTACTACTTGCACTGGCAGGGTTGGCTTCGAGATATGTGTTGGTCCCCATGGATCTGGTACCAGGAACACCAACAGCTCTCTCCTCCTGAATTTTGCAAAATCCAGAAGATTGAGAATTGCGGGTTCCTGGTACCAGAGACCAGAGCTGCACCGCTGGACTTGGTATAGCGACGCCGGAGGGGTAGCTAAGGAGATCGACCACATTCTCGTAAGTACTCGTTGGAGGATCCTTCAGAATTGCAGGGTTTACCGGAGTGCTGAGTTCTTAGCAACTGACCACAGGCTTGTTGTTGCAACACTCAAGCTTCATGTCAGGTCAAGAAGAATCTCGAGATGCAACACTACTGTGTTCCATCTCGAGAGGCTGAATGACCTGGCATGTGCTCAGGAATATGCAGTGACAGTCTCAAATTGGTTTGAAGTGCTCGGCACCCTGGAAGACCCTGTAGAACTGTGGGATACCTTCACCTTCGCCGCTGGGAATGCCGACACCGCTTCCCCGAACCCCACCCCGCTGAAAGAAGGTTACCTTTCCCTCGCTCCTGGTTTGGTTAAGCCAAAAAGGCTGTACCTCCTCTTCTCTTAGGATGATAGATAAAAATCGTCGCTCATTAATATTCTTTGTTTTTTCAATATTTTTACATCGTGCATTACCAGCCTCCTATTACCGTAGCGCCTGCAGCAAACAGCGGCGAAGCGGGCGTGCTACTTCATCCACTGTCCCATTTGGCGAGCTCACTCCAGAGTCAGGTTCGTGAGCTGGGGTGGGTTTCATCATAGTGCTCTCCCAGGCGTGGTGACGTCACGCGCAGTTGGGAGAATTCCTTGGGCGTGTTTCATCACCGCGCCACAAGCCACTTCCAAGTAGAATTGGGGGCGGTCTTGGGAGAAACCAGCTTTGCCAATCTTCCGCGTCGCTTTGACGTCCAATATGTCTTCATTTAACCTAAATTACACTTCGTATGTATAATTATGGAATTATAAATATAAACAATTGATATTAAGTTGAAATACAGCGAGAGTATCTTCATTGTAAGGAATATGTGCACGTATTTTTGTTCCGTCTGCATCTTCAACGGCACTACGGTGTAAACAAACGTTTAGCCGGGCGGCGCCCCGCCAGGCCCCGCCTACATACGGGCCTCAACACTTCCATCATCACTCTGGAGAGGCGCAGACGTCTCATCTGTGCCTTCGCAGTGGGAAAACCAGCAATTTCGGCAAACTTCGCCTTCATTATCTGCAGCTCCCCCCGGTTTAAAGGGAAGCCCATGAACCGCCTCATATTCTCTTGTGTCACGAGAGCATCCACGGTCTGGGTGATGATTCTGCTGACTGTGGCCCGGGAAACTCCAAAGTCATCTGCGCTGCACTGCTGCATTTTCCCGGTGGCGAGGTATCGCAGAGTCTACGCCACTTTCAGCTCCGCTGTGACCGCACGGCTCCTCTCAGTCCTGTTGCCAATCACGTGTCGCACCAAGTCAGTGACGAACAACAGGCCAGCACGATCCACCCTGTACCTCTTCTTGATCTCGGTGTCATCGTACTCGTTAAAGATGTCCCTACTCGGGCGAAGATTCCTTGGTCGGTGCTGGCGGGGTTGTTCACGGGCTGCCATGTTTACAGTCTGACGCTTGGGACCTTCCTTGGGAGCGCTTGGGAGACCCCGCACGGCCTCCCAAGGCGGCGAGCGAGATAGGCAGAGTTCCAAGGCTTGGGAGCTTTCGTGAAACATGCCCAAGGTTTCTCGCACGCTTGGGACTCCTTGAGCACACTTCCAAGGACTTGGGCACTTTGATGAAACCCACCCCTGAGCTCCTTTCGTAGGGGAACGGCTGGCTGTCTCGAAAGAGACCCGCAGCAGACCAAGAGGTGAATTACACACAGACACACACGCACGCACAACGCAAACACATACACACATACCTGAGAATGCCACACCCCAGCAGGGATCTAGCTAGGCTGTACAACTGGCGCTCCTCCTCCACAGTGATGGTGGCGCGTGGTACACCAACACTCCACCTCACTTTAACACTGCCCGCCGCCAGGCCCTCCAACACCCGCCTCCACCCGTCGAACCCAAGCTTGGCACCGGGGAACGTGATACCCCAATATCTGAGGGTGAGAAAAATAAGAATCAACATTCCTGGCAGTGGGCAGTTGTGGCCTGCTAGTCATAGTGCGTGGCAGTCTTTAACCCGGTAGCAGCGATGGGCCAAATTTGTGGCTTTACCGTGTACCAGCGGCGGCCCAAATTTTTGCCATGATATAAACCCCCCAAAATAGATGATGCATAAATTGATCACATATGCGTTGATATATATATATATATATATATATATATATATATATATATATATATATATATATATATATATATATATATATATATATATATATATATATATATATATATATATATATATATATATATATATATATATATATATATATATATATATATATATATATATATATATATATATATATATAATGAAATGGTTTGCGTGAGTGATGATTTTTTCTCAATAATTTGCTTAGAGGGGCCTTTAACCTAACCTAACCTAAGAAACATGACCCCCGCAGCTACCGGGTTAATGACGAGCCCCATAGTGATAGTTTTACCTTGCGCATTTTGAAGTGGGTGCGCTAGAATGTAGGAGATATGGCAAAGTGTAGACTAACCAACCACAACACATGATGGGAAGCGCATGCTGCTAGAAGCCTGACTCACCGATGTTTCATTATATGATTATGTTTTCATTGTGATGGTGTGTCTCATTCGTCTACTAAGCGTTGCTTTCTGCCAGACGTACGACTCATTGATGCCGCCTGGCCATGAGTGGGGGATCCTGCTCTAGCACCTTGGTTCAAAATACCTTATCAGATGCTCTATGACTGTTTCCATACGCTATCTGACTGGCCTAAGACGCTTTCTGACTGGCTGCTACTGGGGTGCTCCGACTAATCGTAATGGTGTAGCAAATGATGGATTAAAGGTTTATTATACCAACAGTAGGTGTCTTAGGAACAAGATTAATCTACTGAGGGGAACAGCATGCGTAGAAGAATTCGACACACACAGTGACAGGGTAGATATTGCAGACAAAAAAGCTAGTTATTAGATGTTTCACAAAGATAGTACCAGAAGAAGGGGAAGAGGGGTTGCACTTTCAGTTAATGACACGCTGAAATGTTCCGCTAACAATTCAGTTCAATGAAACGTCGACACAAAATCAGTTTGGGTGGACGTCCATAAAGGGAAAGTAAAACTATCTGTTGGGGTCCTGTACAGGCCACCTAACCCTCAGCAGGCAGGAAGGACACTGGCATATTACTACAAGAGACCGACAGTGGGGACAGCATTAAAAAAGTATGTCAGATGGGGGATTTTAGTTATAGGAACGTTGGTAGGAAGATACCTACCGAATCGGGCGTAGGCCACTCGCGGTGAAGTAAATACGGGAGTCGAGGAGGTGCTGGAAGCCTATCGAAACACTCCCCGTGTCCTCACTTTCCGTTTCTCTATTGCCTCAGCAACACCAGATAGTATCTCAGCATGCTCTCTAGAGATCAATTGTCTTACTCTCCACAGCACACTACATACACAGACCATACACACCATTTCCTCAAAACTTATCAAAATTTGATGATGGTAAGATAAAAGTAAAGGTTAGTCCATCCGCTATAATGCGAGTGGCTGCGGTGCTCATCTCTGAATTGTTGTACTTTTAACCTGTGGGACGTCAGAACCAATTACCCTGGGAGGTGGGCCAATGCGAAATCCGGGATTGCTACAGTTTACATTCTCCAGGTATCCCCAGGTACCCATTAACCAACATGTCCAAAATGAAGGATAAACAGATGGGTGAACTGCACGTTGACTGCCCGGTTTGGGATTCGAACCCAGCCCCGCGGAGTCGCAGTCAGACACTCTGACCACTGCTCCATGGAGGCCGAAATTCACTTTTTTCTCTTAAAGCAATGGAGGCATCTCAAGGGCAATAAACAAAAACAACAACAAAATTCCGCTACACGCTCCTCCTACAACATAAAATAGAACGAGAGGCCAGAACTAAGTCATTTTCTGGTAGAGAGGTGTCTTTGAAATTTGCTTCTTAAAAGAGTTCGAGTCGTAAATACATTTGAGGCCAGAGAGGACATAGAAAACATCACTCATCGCTCTTGAAAATTTCAATGAAAGGCATGGAGTCAGAGTGGGGATGAGTGGGATGAAAATGCCCTCAATCGTCCAGAGTGGAATCTGTAGAGAACGTTTGAGCAGAGTTGAGCCTTATAGCCATATATGACTGCTGTACTGCCAACCGGATTAAGGAAGGGTGGGAAAGATGAAGACATTAAATTGTTAGAGATATTTTGGCTGAATGCCAGTCTCTTTAAGAATTAGAGAAAGCAAAGTTATGACACTTTCAATTGATAAAAAAAAGATTGGTAAGTTGGAAAATATGATTTGGCACGATTCCGGATGGAAATGTAAAGATCATGATTAACACAAGTACGAAAGCTCAAGTACCTGTTGTCTCATCGATGCGCTGGGCACACACAGAAGTTTTTATTTTATTTTTCTCCTGGAAGCAGTAATCATTCAACGGGAACTCTGAAAATTACATCGTCAGGTCGTCCCACCGAGCTGAAAAAAATTTCAGAGGCGCTGCCTCTTCGATGGGTCCAGAGGCTATACGGGAGCGATAGGACGGAATACAGAAATAAGGTTGTGATCGGAGGAGCCCCACGAAGAGAACAGTCTGACAGAGTAAGCCGAAGGGTTAGAGGTTTGGTAAATGATGAGAATGTTGGGCGTCTCACCAAGGCGGTCGGGGATACGTGTAGGGTGCTGAACCAACTCCTCTAGATCATTGAGGAGAGCAAAATTGTAGGCTTGTTCACCAGAGTGGTCAGTGAAAGAGGATGAAAGCCAAAACTGGTGGTGAACATTGAAATCTCCTAACATTGAGATTTCAGCGAGAGTTTATGTCAGATGTGCTCCACTCTGAAATTCTAATAGTCAAAGATTTTTTACATAATTGGTCGACTTGGTGATAAATTAACAGCATAGATGTACTTAGTACTAATACTGTGTTATCCCACCGCAGAGTATTGCGCTGCAATATGGGCTCGGTCATGTCATGCACATAAAGTAGACTCACACTTAAATAAGTCATGTCGGATAATTGCTGGCACCTTAAAATCAACACCCTCGCCAGCCATATATAGGCTATCTGGTGTACCACCACCACATATCAGAAGAGAAGCTATCGCAAAGATCGAGCGGTACAACCAAATGAATGATCCCCGGCACCCACTTCACGGCCATCAAGAAGTGAGGCAAAGGCGTGGGGTGGTGAACAGAAATGACATCAGATCGGACTCCAGTTTTGCTTTTAGAGCGGAAAGGTGTCTCTATGGCTCTTTTGCAACATTCGCGGTCTTCGCTTTTAATTCCATTCTGTGAAACACAATCTCTCCTCCTCTAAACTTCACCTTCGGTTTTTATCCGAAAGCCAGGATTCTGATCATTAAATCATTGGGGTCATACGCCGGGAGGCGCGTCGCCTCGCCTCGTGAGAGGCAGGTCACAAAAGGTACCAGAGCCTTCGCACTCCTACTAACCATTATCTCTATATTTCTGCCCGGAATCGTGCCAAATCTATTCTTCGACTGACCAAAAGGTCTTTCATCAATAGAAAATGTTAAAACCTTGCTTTTTCTAATTCTTCCCGGGACTTCTGGCATCTAGCCAAAAATATCTCCTCCAACTTCACTTCTTCATCTTTCCCTCCTCTCCTAAACCCTGACGGCAGCACCGCTGTCTTATCCATCTCTAAGGCTGAACTCTTCTCTCAAACTTTCTATAAAACTTCACTCTGGACGATTCTGGGTATATTCCTCTTAATCATTCCCCCTCTTACTCCTTTATGCCTGTTATTAAGATTCTTAAGAATGATGTTTTCTATGCCCTCTCTGGCCTCAACTTTCAGAAAGCTTATGGACCTGATGGAGTGCCTCCTATTGTCCTTAAAAACTGTGCTTCTGTGCTGACACCCTGCCTGGTCAAACTCTTTCGTCACTGCCTATCAACATTTACCTTTCCTTCCTGCTGGAAGTAAGCCTTCATACAGCCTGTGCCTAAGAAGGGTGACCGTTCCAATCCCTCAAACTACAGCCTTATAGCTTTACTTTCCTGTCTATCTAAAGCTATTGAATCAGCCCTTAACTGGAAGATTCAAATACACCTTTCCACTTCTGACCTTCTATCTGATCGCCAGTATGGGTTCCGCAAGGGGCGTTCTACTGGCGATCTTCTTGCTCAACTGATTCTTGGTCATCCTCTCTTAGTTTCGGTGAAACTTTCTCAGTTGCGCTAGACATATCGAAAGCTTTCGATAAAGTCTGGCACAACTCTTTGCCTTTTAAACTGCCCTCTTACGGTTTCTATCCTTCTTTATGTTCCTTTATCTCCAGTTTCCTTTCCAGCCGTTCTATCTCCGCTGTGGTAGATAGTCACTGTTTTTTCCCCTAAATCTATTAGCAGCGGTGTTCCACAGGGCTCTGTTCTATCACCCTCTCTCTTCCTGTTATCCATCAATGATCTTCTTTCCATAACAAACTGTATTATTCACTCATACGCTGATGACTCCACTCTGCATTCTTTAACTTCTTTCAACAGAAGACCCTCTCAACAGGAATTACAAGACTCCAGACTGGAGGCTGCAGAACGCTAAAACTCAGACCTTGCTATCATTTCCGATTGGGGTAGAAGGAACTATGTGTCCTTCAATGCCTCAAAAACCCAATTTCTCCACCTATCAACTCGACACAATCTTCCAAACACCTATCCCCTATTCTTCAACAACACTCAGCTGTCACCTTCTTCAACACTAAACATCCTTGGTCTATCCTTTACTGGAAACTTCATATCTCTTCTCTCACCAAATCAGCTTCCTTGAGTTTGGGCGTTCTGTATTGTCTCCGCCAGTTTTTCTCCCCCGCACAGTTGCTATCCATATACAGGGGCCTTCTCCGCCCTTTTATGAAGTATGCATCTCACCTGTGGGGAAGCTCCACTCACACAGCTCTCCTGGACAGAGTGGAGTCTAAGGCTCTTTGTCTCATCAGCTCTTTTCCTCTTACAGATAGTCTTCTACCTCTTAAATTCCGCCGCCATGTTGCCTCTCTATCTTCTATCGATATTTTCACGCTGACTGCTCTTCTGAACTTGCTAACTGCATGCCTCCCCCCCTCCCGCGGCCCCGCTGCACTCGACTGTCCACTTTAGCTCATACCTATACTGTCCAAACCCCTTATGCAAGAGTTAACCACTATCGTCACTCTTTCATCCCTTACACTGGTAAACTCTGGAACAGCCTTCCTTCGTCTGCATTTCCTCCTATCTGTGACTTGACCTCTTTCAAGAAGAGTGTATCAAGGCACCTCTCCACCCGAAATCGACCTTCTTTACTTTTGTCTGTTGTGGGAGCGGTGAGTAGCAGGCTTTTTTTTCTACACCAATTTTGTTGCCCTTGAGCCGTCTCATTTGTAGTAAAAAAAAAACTACGACTCCAAGCCCAAGGGTCCCTCCGGATGAGTCTCCATGCAGGCCCCGTCCCATCCTGAGTACTTCCCGACAGGCTCTGTCGACCTGCTCAATCCACGAACTCCGTGGGCGTCCCCTTAGCCTTCTCCACTCAGGATTGTCTCTTACAGAGGCAACCTGATGAGCAGGGTCAGCTTCCGGGTAACGTGCCACATGCCCGTATACCCGGAGTTGGCGTTGACGGACTATGCAGATAATATATGTCGAATCAGTCTCACGTAGTAGTCGCCGGTTCGACAGTCATTTCAGTGATACCCCATGATTCTGCGTAGGCATATATTACCAAAGGCATGAATCCATCTCTCCAAGTCCCCATTTAGTTTCCAAGTCTCACAGCCATAAATTAAGACTGGGAGAACAAGGGACTTGACGATCCTTTGTCCTTCTGCACAAATCTCGACAACGCCATATACTCGTGTTGAGCGAGTCCATAACACCGTGGGCCAAACCAATCCGCCGTAAGACTGCCTGGCAAGACTCACCGTTGTTATGAACTACGCTACCCAGGTATGTAAAATTTTCCAAGATCTCAATGTACTCGCCACACGCATGAACAGACTGTACTGTTTCATCTAGCAAGCCTCCAAACACCTGTACCTTGGTCTTGGCCCAGGAGATCTGAAGTCCCAAGGGTTTCGCCTCCTCGTGCAGTGCTTCGAGAGTCATCACCAAAACCTCCAGCGACTACGCCAGGATTACTGCATCACCGGCAAAACAAGGTCGGTGACCCTGGTAATGCCAAACGATGCTCGGCAACGACTCTGGTACACAACTCTGCCCAGTACCCAGTCCTTATGTACTATCGACTCCAATGGTCCGCAGGACACCCAAAATCGACGGAGACGAAATTTGGTACCGTCGCTTTTCCTCCCCCCCTGTCCCCCTGTTCCTCCCTATCTCCCAGGGGAACGGAAACTGTCAGGCGAGCCGATATACGAGGAAGAGAGGACTTCGCAGTTTCCTCTTGTGCAGTTGAACCTGTATATGACGTCAGACTTCTGGGTTGTCTCTTTAGCCGGGCGAGTATTGTTTTTCAGTAGGAGGTGGCTTGTTTTCTTGTTTTTGTAGTATATTCGGAGGCTGATCTTCTTCTCCTGGTTTGTGGGTTTTAGGTTGCGGTGCACTATCTGCCTCATGATCCTTTCTTCTTCCTTGTGTGCTGTCGAGAAGAATGCTCTGTAGAAGATGGTAATTTCTTGCTTCTTTTCTGTTGTTTTTGGATTGTGCCAGCTATCCATGATCTTCTTGGTGTGGCGGTTGATTTCAATCTCGCTGAAGCCGTTATTGAGTAGAACTTGTGTTGAGCGCTCTATTTCGCTGTGCACTTGCTGCCATGTGCTGCAGTGGTGAGTGCCCTTCTGACATATGCGCCGATTGTCGAATCTTTGTACCTTTGTGGACCTCCTCCTTCCGTTGAGGCAGTCCTGGGTTTGTGGGCTTGACATATAATTCTGTGTTGAAGGATTCCTCTTCGTGCTGCACAAGGATGTCTATATGTCTATAGGAAAGAGATTGAGTTCTTGACGCTCTTTTCTATTGTGAGCTTGAGGCCGGAAACTACTTGTAGGCAAAGTCTAAGCCGCTCGGAGTCATTGACGTTCTCTGTCCTGATGAATATGTCGTCTATGTAGCAGCAGTATATCTGGTTTGTCGAGCTTCTTGAATACTTCTTCTTCGACGCAGCCCATGAAGAAGTTTGCCAGCAATACTCCGAGGGGTGAGCCATGGCTACTCCGTCAATCTGGCAGTACTTGTTTCCGCGTGGGCAGGTGAATGGAGCTTCTTTTGTGCAGCATTCCAGGAGATCTCGTAGGACGGCTTCAGGGATGTCGATGGGGGTGTTAGAGTTGTCATGGTATACCCGTTCGATGATGTCGTTGATGGTGCGGTCCACAGGTACGTTTGTAAAACGACTCGACATCAAGGAAACAACTCTTCCTCTTGTGTTGCTGGTCTTCAGGATGTCGAGAAAATCTGACGATGCTTGTGGGTTGTGTGTGGAGGGTACGTAGGGGTCAGGAGGTTGGTTGTTTCGCTAGGTTGTAGGTCGGCGTCGGTATTTGGGATATGATAGGCCGGAGTTTGTTGCCTGGTTTGTGGGTCTTGACGTTCCCATAACAATAACCCATGCTGAACTCACCAGAGAGCTTTTCTAGTTTGATACTTCTGCTGGCAATGTTGTTTTTGACTATCAGTTAAAAGGAGCCGCGCGCCATCCACTTACCATTCTCACCTCAACACCAGGGGAAGGAACATCTCTCTACTAGCTGCTGATGAAGGGTTAAGAACCCGAAATCCGGATCCAGCCAAATGACAAGCTACGGCGAAGTCATACAACTCCTATCAA